>NC_092711.1:111842673-112142673 GCF_047496885.1 Scyliorhinus torazame
CCCCACACACCCCGGACATAGTCTCTTCCACCTTCTTCCGTCAGGAAAAAGAGACCAAAGTTTGAGGTCACGTACCAAACGACTCAAGAACAGCTTCTTCCCTACTGCCATCAGACTTTTGAATGGACCTACCTAGTATTAAGTTGATCTTTTCTCTACACCTTGCTATAACTGTAACATTATATTCTGCAGTCTCTCCTTCCTTCCCTATGTACGGTATGCATTGTTTGTACAGCATGCAAAAAACGATACTTTTCACTGTATACTAATACATGTGACAATAATAAATAAAATCAAAAACTGGGGAGAGGCCATTCACCTGCTCTCAGTGTGGGAAAGGATTTACTCGAGTATTCAACCTGCAGTCACACCAGCGAGTTCACACTGGGGAGACACCGTCCACCTGCTCTCAGTGTGGGAAGGGATTCACTCGGTTATCTCACCTGCGGAGACACCAGCGAGTTCACACTGGGGAGACGCCGTCCACCTCTCAATGTAAGACTGGAGTGCATGTTTTATCGCACCTGCTGTGACGCCAACAGTTTCACAATTGATTACAGGGGTTGGATTCTGCTGTTATTGTTTCTGCTCTACATCCAGGACTGTATTTTGTTCATTCTGACAGGTGGTCAGTGGGGTGGTCGGAGGGTTTCTTTCTGCTGGACTGGCCGGTCTCACCACTTTGCCTCCAGTGGGCTGATGCTCTTTGAGCCTTGTTGCTAATACCTGGCTTCAAATTGCACAAGGATCACCGAGTGAAAGGGTGTTTGGAAGTTTGAAGATATTTAGTTTCTATTCCTGTTTCAAACCCCCCCCACCCCCAAAGCCACATTGCCATGGAGATGGGCCCTGGTGGTTACACGGTTCTTTTGTATAATTTATCTGGGTGTTCCTCACAGAAAAATTCTATCAGGGTGTGAGGGGCAAGTTGTCTGAGGTGGACTGGGAAACTGATTGGTACAGGGAATACCTCATGTTTAAGGAATTATTACATATTTATCAGAGGGTCGGTGAGCTCAGTTGGCAGGACGGCTGGTTCATGATGCAGAGCAACGCCAACAGTGAGAATTTAACTCCCGTAGAGGCTGAGTTTATTAATGAACGCCCCGCCTTCTCAACCAGGCCCCTCACCTGAGGTGTGCTGACCCTCCGGTTAAATCACCTCCAGTCAGCTCTCTCTCTGTCAAAGGGGAGAGCAGCCTATGGTCCTCTGGGATTTTTGCGACTTTTATTTCACATATATACAACAAATATAGATTCCTTTAAGGAACAAAAATCCAAGAGGAAAAGTGATGTAACCGTGGCTAACAAGAAAAGTTAAAGATTCCATGAGATCCATTAGAATTCAGCAAAGAAGGACCAAGAAACTGATGGCGAGAAACATAAAAACCGACTGGAAAAACTTCCACAGGAATGTGAAAAGGAAAAGATTAGCAAAGACCAATGTGGGTCCATTCCAGGCAGAGACAGGAGAGTTTAGAATGGGGAGTAAGGAAATGGCAGATAAACTAAACAAAGTGTGTCTGTCTTCACAGAGGAAGATACAGAAATTGTCCCCCAAACACCAGAGAACCAAGGGACTGGCAGAGATTAGTATTGGTGAAAAAGTAGCACTGGAGAAATTAATGGGGTTGAAAGTGAATAAATCCCCAAAAGCTGATGATCCACATCCCAGAGTGTTGAACGAGGTGGCTGCAGGGATCTCTATTCCTCATTCTAAATTCTCCTGACTCTATCTGGAACGGACAAACCTTTTGTCTGAGCAAAATAGAACATAGAACATAGAACAATACAGCGCAGTACAGGCCCTTCGGCCCACGATGTTGCACCGAAACAAAAGCCATCTAACCTACACTATGCCATTATCATCCATATGTTTATCCAATAAACTTTTAAATGCCCTCAATGTTGGCGAGTTCACTACTGTAGCAGGTAGGGCATTCCACGGCCTCACTACTCTTTGCGTAAAGAACCTACCTCTGACCTCTGTCCTATATCTATTACCCCTCAGTTTAAAGTTATGTCCCCTCGTGCCAGCCATATCCATCCGCGGGAGAAGGCTCTCACTGTCCACCCTATCCAACCCCCTGATCATTTTGTATGCCTCTATTAAGTCTCCTCTTAACCTTCTTCTCTCCAACGAAAACAACCTCAAGTCCGTCAGACTTTCCTCATAAGATTTTCCCTCCATACCAGGCAACATCCTGGTAAATCTCCTCTGCACCCGCTCCAAAGCCTCCACGTCCTTCCTATAATGCGGTGACCAGAACTGTACGCAATACTCCAAATGCGGCCGGACCAGAGTTCTGTACAGCTGCAACATGACCTCCCGACTCCGGAACTCAATCCCTCTACCAATAAAGGCCAACACTCCATAGGCCTTCTTCACAACCCTATCAACCTGGGTGGCAACTTTCAGGGATCTATGTACATGGACACCTAGATCCCTCTGCTCAGCCACACTTTCAAGAACTTTACCATTAGCCAAATATTCCGCATTCCTGTTATTCCTTCCAAAGTGAATCACCTCACACTTCTCTACATTAAACTCCATTTGCCACCTCTCAGCCCAGCTCTGCAGCTTATCTATATCCCTCTGTAACCTGCTACATGTTTCCTTTTTACGTAGCCACAGAAGCTTTAACTCCATTTTTATGTATTTTGCCAGTTCACATTCTATTCTATTCTCCCTTTTTTCCCTCAGTGTCTTGGTTGAAGAACTGAAGTAAATCCTCGGGAATGAATCATCACTTTGGACAGGTTCTGAGACAATTAAGTTTCAACTTCCAGGACAGTAACTATAATCTTGGAGTGTGATTGTAGGTTATGTAAAAGGGCAAAGTTCTAGTTTATAGTTGAATGTGTAGGTTTCCGAGTTAAAGTAGCTTCTAGTTTGTTTGTTTGTTGTATTAAAAGTCACGTCATGTGATCCTTTAATTTGTTGACTGGGAATTTGATTTTTTCTAAGAAGTTGCTGACCTTTACGGAGATCCTAATCCACAGGTTTTGTCTTCCTATTTGAGCCTCGCGCACCTTTCAGTCTCTATTGCTCGTGTCAGTGACAGCCAGGTGATGGAGCTGAGGGCAGAATTTAGCTGAGAATAACGGGGCTTGTTCCCCAGGTGGGAAACTGCCATCGGTGTCGCTAATAGGGGCTGATTTAGCACAGGGCTAAAGAGCTGGCTTTTAAAGCAGACCAAGGCAGGCCAGCAGCACGGTTCAATTCCCGTACCAGCCTCCCCGAACAGGTGCCGGAATGTGGCGACTAGGGGCTTTTCACAGTAACTTCATTTGAAGCCTACTTGTGACAAGCGATTTTCATTTCATTTTTCATAATAGAGACAGGAAGGTGCTGGAAGCCTGACTGAGAACTGCACCTCCAACCAATCAGGGTTCAAGGAAGGGTGACCGGGGCTGACGGTGATGCGACCCCCAGGGTCCAGTGCCCCCATGTCCAAAGCAGGGAGTCACGAGAACAGGGTACAGAGAAGCCGAAGGGGAACCATTTGGGACCCAGAACATTGGGAACGTCCTGTTACTCTGGTTGTCTTTGATCGTCAAGTAATTTTCTGGGTTTTTTTTAAGCCATGTTTCTGTTTCATCAATAAACTTTTAACAGAAAAATATTTGAATTTGTTGGACTTTTCCTGATTATTCACTTTCGGGAAAGTGGGTGAGAGGGGTTGACAAGCTCTTTAACAGAAAGTGATCCCTCTAAGGTAATTGGCAAAGGGGGCAGAGGAGATTTGATTTTTCTTTTGACAGTGTTTGAAAATGGGTTCAGGGAATCAATCGTGACTGACTAATTTATCAAGGTTCTCTGAGGAAGTAACAAGGGATGTCAATAAAGGGGAACCTGTAGATGTGCTTCATCTGGATTTCCAGAAGGTATTTCCCAAGGTGCCACATCAAAGGTTATTACACAAAATAAGAGCAGCAAATGAGCTGGGGTGGGGATGGACACAAGTGACATTATGGAGATTGAAATATCTGGTATTAGTGATGGTGTGGATATGGGGTCAGAAACGTATCTTGGGGTCAAATCTGACACGGAGATTGTGCAGAGTGTGGTACAGCCTCAGACAGTTCCCAGGGAGAGGGATGGACTCCGGAGTTAGGGAATTGAATTTCTAATGGTGACTGAAGACAATGGCTTTGGTCTTCCCAATTTTTAATTGGAGGAAAACCTTTCACCCAGTATTGGACGTGGGATAAGCAGTTTGATAATTTAGTAACAGTGGAGGAATGGAGAGGAATGGTGGTGAGGTAGAGCTGGGTGTTGTCCGTGTCCATGTGAAAACTAACACGGTGCTTTGGGATTATGTCACCTCGTGGCAGCTTGTAGATGGGAAGTAGGAGGGGCCGAGGATAGATCCTTGGGGGATGCCGAGTACAAGGACTTTGGAGAGGAAAGAGAGATTGGAGATGTCTTCGAAATTTGCAAAGATAGTGGGGTCAAGTGTCCTGTTTAGGATGGGTGATGATGTTGCATTAAAGTGAGAAGGACAGAACCAAATGAGAGAGAACTGGAAACATATCAACTAACATAGAGAAGTTGGATGGTCAACTGTTTTGTGCGAATGGAGTCAAGGGAACAGAAGTTGGGTCTGATGGACAATGTAAGCTCAGAGGGAGATAGAAGATTGGAGAGAAACTGGAGAAAGATCCGAGTTCAGGGCTCAGACGAGGAGGAACTTAAGAAGCAGTTTGGTCTGGTGGGTTAGTGGAAGGGAGGGAAGCAGCAGAGGCAGCTGATCAGATTGCCTCAATCTCAGTGACAAAGGAACCCCATGAACTCCACACACTTGTTGTCGGAGGTGAGGATGGATGAAACAGGGGGAGGGGGGACAACATTTCAAAAGGAAGAACTTTTAGAAATATTTTTAAATACTTGATGCACATTGTTTCACGCAATGCTGATTTATTTGACTTTTCCCTGTAATATTAACCCATAACTGAGCTGGAGTTTATTTACTGTTAAGGGCACGGCCAGAAAGGAAATTTGAGACATTTATCCTCAGTTTGTCTTTGCAATTTGTATAGCACAAGGAGAGGTTGTGAACTCCAGAAATGATGTCCCCGACTACTTGTGATGGTTTCTTAGCAAAGCAAATGTTTATGATGGAATAGGAAAATAAATAAAATGGCTTCACACATCCCAATACTTGAAACAGTTCCAAACAATCTTAATTTAACTACCTCACAGCTAACCTTCCCCAATCTGTCCAGCAACGCCTTATAGATTTTAAGACCTATAAAATGCAGAAACCTTGTCCCAAACTTTGCCTTTACTCCAATTTGCTCGAGGTTAACCAGCAGTTAACTGGCTTTTCAAATCTGGCATCCTTCAAACAGCATCTTCACAGGTTTCAGGGGCTTTTACAGTAACTTCATTTGAAGCCTACGAGTGACAATAAGCAAATTTTATTTCAGTATCCCCTTAACCATGTTCTTTCCCTTTGATCTCGCCATCGTTTTACCCAATTTTGTTTGAACTAATCTCTCCCAGAATTGATCAACATAATCTCTTTACTTTAACATTCATAATTTTAAAAAGTGAATTGATTTTATCCATACTTCATTCCTGACACCTTTCTTTCACACCTTGCATCTTTTGAATCACAACCACCCATTCACATCTGTTTCTGTTCTCTACCCAACCTGACTACATTTTTTCGGTAAACATCTGGTTTGAAGTCATTAACACATCAAACTCAGTTTAAATTCACACAGCTACTCTTTCTCCCACTGTGAGGACCAGTCTCACACTTCACCAGTTACAAAAAATGATATTACACATAGAAAAGAGTTCAATTTCTTGGATTCTTCTGACAAATTTTCTTGATAAAACATCAGTAGAAATCGACATTTATGAACAAGGTTCATTCCTGGATGTGATTAACAGTAAAATACAATCACTAATTATTTGCAAACACACTGGTGACTTGTGAGGATGGACAACCGAGTGAATCTCTTCCCACACACAAAGCAGGGGAACGGTCTCTCCCCAGTGTGAACTCGCTGGTGTCTTTGCAGAGTGGATGACTGAGTGAATCCTTTCCCACACTCGCAGCAGGTGAATGGCCTCTCCCTGGTGTGAATTCGCCGGTGTACAGTGAGTTGAGATGATTGCCTGAACCCTGTCCCACAGTGAGAGCACCTGAATGGTCTCTCATCAGTGTGAACAAGCTGATGGCGAATCAGGTCCACAGGACTTTTATAGCACTTCCCACAGTCAGTGCATTGAAATTGTCTCGCTTCAGTGTGAACCTGCTGGTGTTTCAGCAGGGTGGATGTATCGCTGAATCCCTTTCCACACTTGGAGCAGGTGAATGGCCTCTCCCCGGTGTGAACTCGCTGGTGTAGCAGCCCTGATGATCGGGAGAATCCCTTCCCACATTCGGGGCAGGTGAATGGCCTCTCCCCAGTGTGAATTCGCTGGTGTACAATGAGTTCAGATGACTGCCTGAACCCAGTTCCACAGTCCAAGCACCTGAACTGTCTCTCATCAGTGTGAGCTCGCTGATGACGCATTAGGTTGAGGGAACTTTTATAGCACCTCGCACAGTTTACACATTTAAAAGGTCTCTCGTCTGTGTGAACCTGCTGGTGTTTCAAAAGAGTGGAAGAATCAGTAAATCCCTTTCCACACTTGGAGCAGGTGAATGGCCTCTCCCCAGAGTGAACCCGCTTGTGTTGTTGCAGCCCTGATGATCGAGTGAATCCCTTCCCACACTCTGGGCAGGTTGTCGTCTTTTAAAATCTTTCCTACTTCAAGACTGAAGAAAACAACTTTACACCTTGGTTTCGATAAAACTAACTTCGTCTTTATTGATCAAAGTCTGCATGCAGTGTGGCAATAGGTTGAAGTGAGAGAGCAGTTAAGGCAAACTGCTAATTCTTCCTCAAGCTCGCAAAGACATGGAGAAAACGTTCAAAATTTATACAAAAGCTGTATCATTTTACAAAAACAGACCTTGTTCAAAAATGTCAATACAGTCATAACTTCTGACCAAACATGTTGTCATGGAAAGACCCTGTATACTTATTTGCAGTATTTTGTCTTTAGAGACGTGGTCCTATTTTGCTTTCATCTCTGCCCTCATGATGCCTTGACGCAGATGGACCTAGGTCATGAGGAGGTTGTGTTATTAGGACATTCCTAGATCGTGGCTTTGTTATCAGGTTTTACTAAGGTCAGGCACTATTTTCCCTCTTCTGGCCTTGTATGATACGATAATGTGGATTCTTAGCTTTGTCTAGTTTGTCAGGGTCTGGTCTTGGCACTAGCTGACACAGCTTTCTTATACATGGTTACATAAGTTGGCTATTTTTCCCATCATGCTATTGCTCAGTTTGTACACTTTCACATTCCCTCCTGTTGTCCCATCAGGACAACCACTCAATTGTTCAAATAGGGATATTCAGGAGACAGGTGTAAATACATTGACACAAGCATCCAAGCAATCCTATTGCTAATAGTAATAATATGAAGGCCTTAAAGATCCAATCGAACAATCCGTGTCCCAGCCAACCTAACCAACCTGGTAGGTTATAATTGTGAAATTCTTGGCCAATTTCTTGAAGTTGATCCGCCTGTCTTCTTATATGGCCAGCTAGGTTGGTAATATTTTCAGAGGCATCTGGGATATAAGTACAGCATTCCTGACCTATAATGGCACACGTTCCTCCCTGCGAGGCTAACAGATAATCCAGAGCCATTCGATTTTGTAATGCCACAGTCCGGACAGCCACCAGCTCAGCCAAGACCTCGGCTAGTGCCCGTCCGGTTGCCCTGGATTCTGCTGCTGTTATGTTCGACAGTTGTTCCAATGCCGAGGCCATAAGGATCAATTCGTTTGCTGCCTTGCCTGTTCCGTATTGTGGAAAGGCGATCACAAAGAACTCCTCGGTTTTACTAATGGTCCTCCTGATTCGTGAGGAGTGTTGTTTAAGGGAGAGTAGGTGGTGCATGCAGGCTACGACATATCCTAGATAACAGGACCCTGTCCAATTTCTGGGAAGCCAGGAGTATGCTTTAATGCCACATATGAAATAGGTCCCGTTTATAGGCCGTAAAATTCTCAGCCATTGTCATCCAGGGTACCTGGGAATTATGCGTCCATGAGCTATTTGATGTTTTATTCCACACCCTGGACCAATCAAGAACAAACATACCCTTGTTGGAGAGGTTTGGTATCGGTCCCTGCCATTCAGTTGTAAGATTACACCTACTCTGCCCCATTGATGGTCGTTCTCCTGATTTACTAAAACATAGGGATCCTTGCGCAGTGCTCGATGGGATGGTAAGGGCAGGGGGATTCGAGACATGGGGATATCCAGGTTGATACCAGGCTGAAAATCTAGTCATCCCATAGCCAGCCGATCTCCAAATGTTCATATCACCACCGAACCCCTGTGTTCGGTTTTGACGCAGTATCCACTCAGCTGTTTCTGCTAAGTGGAATGGGAGTGATTGGAGAGGTAGCTCCTCCTTGGAATGGATGGGGATACGGGTACAAACCCAACAGTTACTTACATTCAATCTGTCAGCATAAATATATGACATATATAGAAAGCTATTAGCACGCAGCTCTTTGTCAGTTTGTTCGCCGACTGTCGAATGGCCATTAAGACCAATTAGTACAAATAGTCCAAATGTGATAATGAAGATCCTCATTCTGCGTCCTCATTGGGGCTGGAACCAATCTTCTTACAATCCGATAGGTGTACCCAACTCGAACGTCCTTCGCGTTTAACGGCAGTCGGTGTAGTCAGCAATACTTGAAAAGGGCCGCTCCAGCGTTGCCCTAACTTCTCTCTGTCCCAATTCTTTATCAGCACGTAGTCTCCTGGTTTGACTACTGGATATCGAGGGATCTTTGTTCCGGCTGTTGCTGGGAGATGGGCCTGTTTTACCTGCGAGTGGAGAAACTTCAAAGAAAATGTTAATTGCTTCAAATAACTCAGCATTTTATCTCCCATAACGTGGAGGTCTATTCCCTCTAGGGGTTCTTCATGGGCATCCCAGGGAGTCCTCATTGGCCGACCGTAGACTATCTCTGCAACTGACAGTCCGGACCGCGAATGTGGAGTAATCCTCATGTGAAACAGTGCCAAAGGCAATACCTTTAGCCAATTTAATCCAGTTTCTTCGGTCAATTTAGATAATTTTTCTTTTAAGGTCCCATTTGCTCTTTCTACATTTCCTGCTGCCTGTGGATGATACGCGCAGTGCAGTTGTTGTTTAATTTTGAGTGTTTCGCATAATTCAGAATTGATTCGAGCCACAAAATGTGTTCCCTTGTCTGAGCTCATCATTCTGGGAATCCCAAATCGGGGAATAATTTCTGTCAATAGTAATTTTACCACCGTATGTGCAGTACAGTTGGTGGTGGGGAAGGCTTCAATCCATTTACTAAATACATCAATGATCACTAAACAATATTTATAGCATTGTACTTTAGGTAATTCAATAAAATCAAGCTGTATGCAGGCAAAAGGACCATCTGGCAAGGGGGTTGTTCCGGGAGGGCATTTAATGCCTTTACCCTTATTATTTTTCATGCAAATAAGACATCGATCCAGCCGCATTTGTGCTGCTGTATTCAGATCTGGGTGCCACCAAGTTTTCAAAAGTAGCTGTACCATTCCCTCCTTGCCAAAATGTGTACAAGAATGCAAATAATCAATAAGTATCGGCAATAACGAATCTGGAACACAAACTTGACCTACTGGGGTAAGCCAGAGGTTTTGTGTCAACGAGTGCGAACACCCCATTGACTTCCATAGTGTGCGCTCAGAATCAGAGGCGTCCCTCTGTAACCTTTGAATTTCAGCTAACTCTGGCATGCCCTTTTTTGCTAGAATAGGTAGCTGATTTAAAGCCTGTGTACCCCCTGCGGGAACAATCATAGGGGCTGATGCAGACGCTGCCTTAGCGGCTGAATCAGCACGGGCGTTTCCCAATTGCACAGGAGTGTCCCCGGAAGTGTGCGCAGCACATTTAATGATAGCCAATTGACGAGGAAGTTGAATAGCAACGAGGAGATTTTTAACCCAAAGAGCATTTAGAATGGGAGAGCCTGCAGAGGTAAGGAATCCACGTTGCTGCCAGAGGCGGCCAAAATCGTGGGTGACACCAAAAGCGTACCTAGAGTCTGTGTACACATTCGCACTTTGGTCTTTGGCCAGAACACAAGCTCTAGTAAGGGCGAATAGCTCGGCTTTCTGCGCCGAGACTGGAATCTGGAAAGCAGCTGCTTCCAGAATGTCAGTGTCTGTAACAATGGCATATCCCGATTGCGGGACACCCATTTGGGAAATAGAAGAACTGCCATCAACATAAAAAGTGAGATCAGGATTATCAAGAGGGTGGTCAGTTAAATCGGGACGAGGTGCGGTAAGGAAGTGATTCCTCAGCAAACAATCATGTGGTGGATCAGCAAGTACATCAGGGGGATGTTCGAGGAATGCTGCGGAATTTAAAGTGGAACAGTAATGGAAAGACAGATATGGGTTCTGTAATAGTGAAACCTCATATCGGCTCAAGCGGGCCTGTGTCAGATGCTGGGTCTGCTGAGATGTAAGGAGAGCCACAACAGAGTGTGAGGTATACACATGCACGGGCTGATGAAGGGTTAGATTAGAGGCTGCCTGAGCTAACACATGTACAGCAGTGAGAATTTGAGTGCAGGGGGGCAAACCACAAGCTACTGGATCCAATTTAGTAGAATAATAGGCAACCGGATGGCGTTGGTCACCATGTTCCTGTGTCAAGACACCCGTGGCACATAGGTCAAGGACATTAACATACAACTGGAAGGGCCTGTCGGAAAGAGGTCGTCCTAGAGCCGGGGCGGAAGCCAGCGCGTTATAAAGAGTAACAAAAGATTGCTGTGCTAAATCAGGTAGTTCAAACTTAAGGGGTGAATTCTGGGAGGAATAAGGAGTAAGCTCCTTGGTATGAGCAGTAACATTCGGAATCCATTGTCTGCAAAAGTTCACTAAACCTAAAAAGGCTCTCATCAGCTTTGGCGAGGTAGGAAGTGCAGTTTGCAAAATGGGAGTAATACGATCCTGCGTAAGGGAACGTTCAGTAGCGCTTATCAGAACGCCCAGAAATTTAACCTGCCTCTGTCCTTTGTGTACTTTATTAGGTGGTATTACATATCCCCAGGAATGGAGACGGGTGAGCAGATAAATGGAGTTGCGTTCATTAGAAGCAAAGTCAGGGCTAGCAAGGAGTAAGTCATCGACATACTGTATAATAGTAGATCCCCCCCGGGGGTGTCAAAGTAGCTAATTGGGAGTGCAGTGCCTGTGAGAAGAGTGTCGGTGAATGAATGAAACCTTGCGGTAGCCTAGTCCAAGTGTACTGGTGCCCTTTGAATGTGAAGGCAAACAAATACTGGGATTCAGCGGCAAGGGGTATCGCAAGAAAGGCGTGTTGTAAGTCCACAAGGGTAAAGACAGCTGCTTCAGGCGGGATATTACTGAGGATTGTAGCCGGGTTAGGGACCAGGGGATGCAAGGGTTCAACGATCTGATTGATACGGTGGAGGTCCTGGACCAAACGCCATTCAGACGGCCGCCCAACCTTAGGAACGGGAAGAATAGGAGTGTTACAGGGCGATTGGCACAGAACCAAAATTCCCTGTTGAAGGAAGGATTGTATCATGCTGGAGATTCCTTCCTCAGCGTCAGGGCGAATAGGGTACTGAGAAATGGAGAGCAGGGGCATACCGGACTTAACCTTAATGAGAACTGGAGGCACATTAGTAAGACCAACTTCGTGTTTGGACGCAGCCCATAAGTCTGCAGGAATCTCTGGGGATGGGGAATGGTTGGACCGATGGTGGTTCAATGTACCATCAACACAAAAGGGCTGTGAAAAATACTGTAACGTGCCTTCAGGGAAGCTCTGTCGTCCAGTATAAAAAGGATCACATTTTCCTTGGAGGGTAGCAACCAGAAAGTCCAGTGACCTGGCACTGTAGCCTGCATTGACAGTGAGGGTTACGTGAGGTGCCACTAGTCCAGACTGTTTCCAGAATACGAGGGGCACTTCAACAAGAAATGCAGAGCCCTCTTTTCCCTCAGCATGAGCGATGAAAGTAACTGCCACCGTGGACCCGAGGGAGTCCCGGTAGATGGTCTCCAAATCGGGCGAGCACCCCGTGTGGTCATAGCAAAGGGTCACGTGTGGATGAGGAACATGCAAGGGAGGTGAAAAATTGGAGGAATCAAAATCAACGGACCACCATTGGGGAGTGAAAAAAAGGGGTAAATTTCGAGGCTGGACTTGTGGAGCCGTGGAGATCGTGACGCCGTCGTCAAGGCAAACAATCTCAACTTGTAAGGGACATAACAGATCAAGGCCAGCAAGATTAACACCGAGGGTACGCGTGACAGTGAAGGGAATACAACATTGACGGTCATTAAATTGAACCAGAAGGGGTTTCGTGAGTTGGTATGTAGCCCCCTCTCCCATAAAACCAGAAAGTTCCACATATTCGTCTGAGAGAGGAAAACAATACTGTTTAACTAACGTCAAATTCAACGTAGAAGCAGTTGCCCCTGTATCAATGAGGAAGGGGACGGGAATACCCTCAATGTGAATTGTAGCTGTGGGTTCCTCAGAGTGGTCGCCAGAGAGAACCGGGAAATTGGAGCGGGCCAGTCAATCGGGGTGGGAGTCAGTGAAGGGAGCATACCGCCGTGGAGGGGGTGCCCTGTCTCTGCGTGATGCAAGGCAATCCCTCGTGTAGTGACCCGTCCGTCTGCAATTAAAGCAAGTGACACTGTCTCGGGTTGGAGGACAAGGCCGGGGAGGGCCTTGGTGACGTTCATAAGGTGGGGGGTTCCTGCGAGGGGGTCGCTGGACAAACTCCGACTTTATTTGTAGGAGGGTCCCTTCCGAAAGCTTCTCTGTCACAGCCATTGCTCCAGTAATAAGAGATAGCACGTCGCATGTGGGATTTGGAGCTATCAGACCAATCCATATTATTAGTTTTAATACTGGTTGCTATGCGGTCAGGCACGACCTGCATAAGCAGCGCATTGAACTGGGGAGATTTCAAGCCCGCATTAAAAGTCTCATCACCGGAATAAAGAGTGTAAATTCCACAAAAGCGGTCAAAAAATTCAGGACCCTCCTCCTTAGGAGTGGGTGTACAATCAAGAATTTTGGAGCTATCTACAGGTTTACGGAGAGCACGCTTAAGTGCTGGGAACATTAAAGCGAGTTGAGCCTCATTTGATGGATTGTTGGTTTTAAATGCATCCCATGTGGTTCCATGGTCCCCTAATTCTCGCTTCCATTTCTCACCTAAATCTGGGGGAAGGGATGAAAAAATAAGGGAATACTGATCCCTAGGGGTAGCACCATACACAGTCGCAGTTCTCCTCAGGTATTCAGTAAAGCCCTCTGGGTCCGTTTTATGTGACGGACAGTGAGCCATGATCAAACAGAGCTCCTGAGGTTTAAAAGCCTGCCATGTCTCAATAAATTGGTCGTCGTCATCAATCGCTCGAGGGTTAACGAGACGTCGGATTGGAAAATTTGCTGGGGGAGGCAGTGGTGGAAAAGGCTCCTCTACCGGTGCTGTACTGATAGTTAATTCTTGGAAAGCCTGACTAACAGAGGTAACGGGCTGATCGAGGAAGGGGGTTGGTGCTTTTGAGCGAGTGCATGTTGCAATGGGAGTAATAGGAGCAGGGAGATTATCGGCAGCAAGGTTGTTACAAGGGGGAGGGTGAGAACGGGGCTGCCGCACCGTGTAACTGGGAAGAGGTGGCCATGGGGGCATCGTGGGATTTAATTCCTCCTCCTCCTCCTCTGTATCAATCAAATAGGGAAACAACGGCATGCCAGAGGTAGTGGGAGGATCCTCCTGATTTTTAATCTGATGGGCTATTCCGACCTGCTTACAACCCGATGCAGTATTATCTCCCCCCTTGATTCTTAGGATCTTTCCTGTCCCATAGTTCACATTCTAATTTCAACGTTTCCCAGTCTTTGGTTTCTCCGTCTATATAATCAGCAATCCCTCTCCTACGGGCATTGTCCCTCCAACTCATTAACAAGGACAGTTTGTGTCGTCTGTCTGATTCTTTTTGCCATTTGGTAATTAATTTCTTCCATTTGGCTCCGGCATTCTGAGACCAAATGGCTGTCTCTGCCACGGTGCAGTTTTCTCAATTCCAGGTACCACCGAGTGGCCAAATTTCAGATCCGAATTTCTTATTGAAAGCTGAAGACAAGAGGCGTAAATTGCGTTCCTTATCAGGGAACATGGTGCACATAAAAAGCAAGGGAGAATTGTCCTCCGTTTTGTCCAGGCTCTGGCCCATGACTTTTAAGGAGTGGAAAAAAAATTAAAAGAGAGAGAGAAGAGAAAAAAAATGGGGAAAAACTGCCTTGTAAATTTAAAAGTCAAAAATCCAAATCTGGTCCCTGACCTAGCCAAGCCTGTGTATCCCTGTCCTGGGGGGAAAAAACAGGAGCAGGGGGTCCCTGACCTTAGGCTTTGAACGACAACCGGGTCGCAGACCCTAAGAACATTACTCACAGTCAAACTTAGATTCGAACACCGTCACCTGTCAGCGTTATCCGTCAGGGACGAGGGGTCACAGCACCGATCCGAGAGAGAGAGAGAGAGACCAAGGTTAAAGCTTACCTTGTTGCGCCGTCCGTCTCCGCTCTCCGGGTTCGTGCTCGATCACTTGTTCGGTCCCCCACGGAAGCCACTCAGGGTATTGGTGAGGGCTCGAGCGCCACTGTCGTCTTTTAAAATCTTTCCTACTTCAAGACTGTGAAGAAAACAACTTTACAACTCTGTTTCGAAATAAATAACTTTGTTTTTATTGACCAAAGTCTGCATGCAGATGGCTACAGGTTAGAGAGAGAGAGAGAGCTGTTAAGGTAAACCTACTCATTCTTTCTCAAGCTCGCAAAGACATGGAGAAAACGTTCAATATTTATACAAAAGCTGTATCATTTTACAAAAACAGACCTTGTTCAAAAATGTTAATACTGTCATAACTTCTGATCAAACATGTTATCATGGAAAGACCCTGACTCGGCTTATTTGCAGTATTTTGTCTTTAGAGGATTTAAGACGTGGTCCTATTTTGTTTTTCACCTCTGCCCTCATGATGCCTTGACGCAGATGGACCTAGGTCATGAGGAGGTTGTGTTATTAGGACATTCCTAGATCGTGGCTTTGTTATCAGGTTTTACTAAGGTCAGGCACTATTTTCCCTCTTCTGGCCTTGTATGATACGATTATGTGGATTCTTAGCACTTAGCTGACACAGCTGTCTTACACTTGGTTACATAAGTTGGCTATTTTTCCCATCATGCTATTGCTGAGTTTGTACACTTTCGCACCTCTCACAACAGGTACTTGAGCCCATGATCCAGACCTGTGGTCCAAAGCAGAAGGAGCGTTTTATATTCAGTTGCTCCATCTTTTGGATGTGATGATATTACAATCTTAGGGATGCTTCGCAATATTATTACTAGACTGGTAATCTGGAGACCTGAGCTATTACTCCAGAGGCAGGAGTACAAATTCCACCAGGGTATACTGCAATGATTTGAGCAGTTTTGGACTCCTTACCTAAGGATAGATATTTTGGAGGCAGTCCAGAGAAGGTTCATTAGGTTAATCTCGAATACGGATGGATTTTCATATGCAGCTGGAATTTCACAGCACAGAAAGGGGTCCTTCGGCCCATCGTTACTGCGCCTGTCATCAAACGGAGAAGAATCCGGCCCTAGATGGCCTTGAAGCACAGACCTTTCGGTTTACAGCCAAACACGTTGACCAATTGCACCAAAGAGACTGACATGAGGAGAGGTTAAGTAGGTAAGGCCTACACGCATTGGAGTTTAGAAGAAGGAGAGGCGAACTTACTGAGATATTTGGTATTCTCAGGGCGCCTGGCAGTGTGGATGCTAGAGGTTGTTTCTGCTTGTGGGAGAGTCTAGGGCCATAGGGCACAATCTCAGAGTAAGGTGTCACTCATTTCAGACGAGGATGAAGAGGAATTTCTTCTCTCTGAGGGGAGTGACTCTATGGAATTCTTTCCACAGAGAATTGGAGAGGCCGGGTCAATAAATATGTTCAAGGCTGAGACAGTCAGATTTTTCATCAGTAAGGTAATCAAGGGTTATGTGGATAAGGCAGAAACGTGGAGTTGAGGATTTTATCAGATCAGCCACGATCTCATTGAATGCCAGATCAGATTCCATGGGCCGAAAGGCCAACTGAACATATAACATACAGTGCAGAAGGAGACCATTCGGCCCATCGAGTCTGCACCGACCCATATTATGACCTCACTTCCACCCTATCCCTGTAACCCAATAACCCCTCCTAACCTTTTTTGGACACTACAAACAATTTAGCATGGCCAATCCACCTAACCTGCACGTCTTTGGACTGTAGGAGGAAACCGGAGCACCCGGAGTAAACCCACACAGACACGGGGAGAACGTGCAAACTCCGCACAGACAATGACCCAGAGGGGAATCAGACCTGGGACCCTGGCGCTGTGAAGCCACAATGCTATCCACGTGTGCTACCGTGATGTCCCTACTGCTGCTCCTCCCTCTTATGGTTTTATGGCACCTGGGGGAACTTTCAATTCAATTAATTAATAAATCAGAAATAAAAATCGACGCGTCATTCATAATGCTCATGAAGTTATCGAAATTTCCCAAAGCTCAGCAGGTTCACCAACATCCTTCAGGAGAATAAATCTTCCCTCCTTACCCTGTCTGGCCTATATCTGACTAGTTCAGCAGTGATGTGGTTGACGCTTATCTACCTCTGGTATTGCCGAACAAGCAAGTCAGCCGAAGAGAAGCTGCTACATAAACTCAAATGTGAATTCAACCGTCCAATGTGCCCCTTATCTAAAAGGTGGTTCACATCCGGCTTCTCAGGATGGACAGTTAATGCTGACTTTGCCAGTGAGGGTCATAGGCTGAGAATGAATGTTAAAAACTGTGCAAAGTGCTGCAGATTCCGGAAATCTCAAACAAAAACAACAAAAAAGGCTGCTCAGCAGGTCAGTGAGCATCAGCAGAGAGAGAAACAGATTCACATTTCAGGTGGATTACCTCATTGACATAATTCTAAAGAGTAGAGCTGGTTTTCCCAGTATCCTCGACCAATGTCCGTTCTTGAACATAAATCGCAGATTAGCTGGTCACTTATCACATCTCAGTATGTGGGCACTTGCTGTGCACACATTCCCTGCTCCGTTTGCAACATTACAGCAGTGATTAAATTCAGCAAAATATATCAGTGAGTTTTAAGGGCGTTGGGATGTCCTGAGGTCGGGTAAAGGGTTTTACAAAAGCAAGCTCTTCCCAAATGTTAACATTTTAAAATGCAAGTTGTAATATGTTGAAAGATCTGAGATTACTGTGACTATCGGACACTCCTCTGCCTGATGTTTTAATTTATCTAGTTTATATCGGTTAAAATTTCAATCAAATTAACATTCAGTGGAATAACAGCCTGGTTAAAGATGTTTCATTAATTGAGGCATCAGAACTTTCAGAATGAATACTTAATTTAAATGTAGTTTTTATTTCAATTAAGTAGCATCTGTTCTAATGGAAGTTTCTATATATTTTAACCAACCGTCAATATTCTTAAAATAACCCGCTATTTTGAGTTGAAACTAATCAATGTGACTGTGTTTATCTCGTTTTGCTGTCATGGACATTTCATTGTGACCAGTGAGGTGTTTATGTAAATAAACACAGAAATAGAAGTCCCAGATTAGATTGTGGACTGACAAAAACATAACAACTATTTCCCCACCGACACAGCACAGAAATAGAGGCAAAGATGTAAATAGATCAACGGATTCCAGTCGTGATTGTTTTTGGATATTTGTTTCTTCATCAGTTATATGAGAAAAATACCATGATGAACTCCATGTTCAGAATTAGTAAAGATTCCCTCCAATCTTGAAATATATTGACATGCGAAATGTGTTCGTAGAGTTTTCCTGTATCTGATACCTGTGCCTTTCTCCTAACTGGTTCTGTCTCATGTCTCTCCACAATGGGCCATTGCCTTTAATCGACATCATGAAGTCAACATGTGCCCAATATATTCTCTCAGCCCAATCTCACCCCATTGGCTTCCAACTAAATGGATCGAATCCAATGAATTGGAATACATAGAGGGGGTTTACCCTAAAGTGTGGTTGGAGCATTCAATTACCTTGTAGTGTTTAATGAGAACTGTAGAGAAATATTTACCCTGTATCTAACCTGAGCTGCACAGAGTGGTGAGCATTTGATGTGGCAGTGCCGAAGGATCTTTCCCTATATCCAACCAGGCTGACAGAGATAGATAGTTTCTTTATTAATAATGGGATCAGGGGTTATGGCGAGAAGGCAGGAGATAGGCGATCAGAAACATAACAGTCATGATTGAATCCGGAGCACACTCGATTGGCCGAATGGTCGAATTCTGCTCCTGTGTCTTATGGTTTTATGGTAGGAAGACCATCTCTGGACAATCTTACAACAGATAGGTGCTTCATTGCCATCGCAGATATGGTGGGTGAAGGGCATCTTTCAGTATTGTAAACCGCTTACTCTCCATGACTCTATGACAAGGTCTAAAACGATTGTCAATCATACAGGGTGGAGATTAACCTAAACTAATCCAATAATATTTTTGTCACAAGTAAGGTGACATTAACACTGCAATGAAGTTTCTGTGAAGAAATCCTAGTCGCCACATTCCGGCACCTGTTTGGGTACACAGACGGAGAATTCAGAATGCCCAAATTACCGAACAGCACATCTTTCGGGACTTGTGGGGGGAAACCGGGGCGCCCGATGGAATCCCACGCAGACACTGGGGAGAACGTACGCAGTTGGGACTCTGGCGATGTGAAGCAACAGTGCGACTGCGATTGGATCTAGTGCAGTGATTACTGATGCAAGGTCTAGACTAGCATAAACCGAGAAAGGTTCTGGTGCAGAAATCACTGATACAAAGGTTGATTACCCTTAAATGATATAGGATACAGAGCAGTGATTATTGATTCAGTGTCTGGAATATTATAAACTGAGGTAGGGTCTATTGCAGTCATTCCTGATGTAGGGTCTATTGCAGTCATTCCTGATGTAGGGTCTGGATTAATATATGTGTAAAGACTTATTAGGTCAGATGATTAAAATCTTGGTCGACGAGGCAGGTTATATGGGATGATTTTATTAAGGGAATTGAGGTAAAGAGGAGTACGGAATGCATACCAGAGATTAGGGCCGAGATGCATGAAGACATCGCAAAGTGAAACAATTAATTCTGAAGATAACATTACGCTGTGATCGATTACAGTTGCAAAACTTAAGAACAATATTTAAATAAACACCTACACAAACGGTCAATACCTTTTTGCAGAGAATTCACTTGCTCTTCTTAGCCAGATGAGAGTTCTATGATTGGGTGGACATTTATACTGTGGGTGCCAATCTGGGGATTCTGTGAGAGCACTGATCTGTCTAACATTGCCAGTGTATCAGATGATTGGTGAATGTAAAACGAGGCAGAAAAATAATCCACGCCATAAAACAACTTTCCAATGGATAGAGTGTAACACAAGAGTAAATTCATCATTTTGAACAAAACAGAGATTTCCATTAACTTTTGGAAAGTGCTGTGCACCGGTGTTCATATGTAGATCTGTCCCTCAAGCCCAGTTCATTACTGGGACGTTGGCAAAATATTAAACTCAATATTACCCACATGATAGCAGAGCAAGTACAAATTTCATAGAACTACTTATACGTATTAACAAAAATGAATATAATCTCCAAATCAACAATGATTGTACTCGTACAAACATGCAAATATATACAATCATTCGTTATACCGAGACAGGCAACAGGAACATGGTCCGATAAAATATCAATAGAGTTAGGCCCTAGTATGATGTAAAGAGACAAATTCCTGTGGAACATAAAAGAGGCGGAACTTAATGTAATATAATCCTATGCATGGTCTAATGTAGTATTAAATGCGTGTAACAGAAACAGAACAGTGCAGTATAGACAGGGACAGGGTTTACTTTAATTTAAATAAAGACAGGGTCTCATTGGGCTTGAGAACGGATTTGATGTAATATAGTGACATAAAAAATAGAGCAGGAGTAGAGCATTCTGCCCTTCGAGCCTGCTCCGCTTTCCCCCGTTTCATTTGGTCCCTTTAGAGCTTTGATCCCCAAGAGCTATGTCTAACTGTTTCGTTCAAACATGCAATACTTTCGACTCAACTTCGTTCTGTGGTCGAGAATTCCACAGGTTCACGGCTCCCAGGGTGAAGATATTGTTCCTCATCACAATCCTAAATGGTTTATTTCGTATTATTAGATGGTGATCCCTCGTTGTAGCTTCCCCCACCATCGGGACCATCCTTTCTGTATCCGCCCTGTCTGGTCCTGTTGCAATTTGATCGGTTTATAATAAAGGGGGGGCGGGAAATTAATTAATATCTAATTAATCAGTGTCCTCTTTTTCTGACCCTCCTGCCAGTGAATCAAGTTTCTTCCTAATTAATCAAACAGAACAATTCTTAATTTTGAACATTTTTACCAGGCCTTGCCATAACCTGCTCGGTTAAAGGAAAACAATCCCAGCTTCCAACCGCTCTGATCGTGCAGCTCATGCAGTGGGAAGATCAAATTGTACTTATGTTTCTGCCTTGCTCTATTTTTGGAATAACTGATATTTTGTATGGAGCCAATGGAATCCGATTCACCATTAGCATCGTGTCAGCATAAGACCCAAGACTAATAAAAGACCAGCCTCTGAAAATTAAATTGACCCATGTAAGACTGGACTCTGAGTTTGAACTTTAGATTCCCCGAGCAATATTTCAGAATGTCAAAAAGCAAACCATGATAGGTTAACAGCCTTGTCTCAGTAGACTCAATATCACCTCCCACAACAGGTACCTGAGCACATGATCCAGACCTGTGATCCAATGCAGGAGTGTTTAATGTTCAATTGTTCCACCTTTTAGATGTGATGATATTACAGTCTTTGGGATAGTCTCGCAATATTATTACAAAACTGGTAATCTGGAGGTCTGAACTAAGACTCCAGACACAGGAGTACAAATTCCACCAGGGCATATTGTAACGTTGTGAACAGTTTTGGTCTCCTTATATAAGGATAGATATTTTGGAGGCAGTCCAGAGAAGGTTCTTCAGGTTAAGCCCGAGTATGGAGGGATTTTCAAAGCTAGGTAGCATTTCACAGCACAGAAAGAGACCTTTCGGCCCATCGTTACTCTACCTGTCAGCAGAAAAAGAAGAATCTGGCCTTGAATCACAGGCCTTTCGTTAAACAGCCAAACAAACCAATTGCACTTCAGAGACTGACATGGGCAGAGCTTAAGTCGGTTAGGCCGACACGCATTGGAGTTTAGAAGAATGAGTGGTGAACTTTCTGAGATATATAGTGTTCTTAAGGGGCTTGACAGTGGAGATGCTCGGGGTTGTTTCGGCTTGTGGGTGAGTCTAGGGCCATAGGGCACAATCTCAGAGTAAAGTGTCGCTCATTTCAGACGAGGGTGAGGAGGAATTTCTTCTCTCAGAGGGTAGCGATTCTATGGAATGCTTTGCCGTAGAGAGTTGGCCTGATCAATAAATATGTTCAAGGCTGAGACAGGCAGATTTTTCATCAGTAAGGCAATCAAGGTTTATGGGGATGAGGCGGCAAAGTGGAATTGTGGATTTAAAAAAAAATATATATATTTATTAAAGTTTTTTAACACAATTTTTCTCCCTTACAAACATAAACCCTCCCCCCGGTAACAAACGAGCAAGAAATTGCGCGGAGCAAAATATATACGTGACAAGATGATATATTTACATAGCTTTGTACACTGGCTCTCTCCCGTAAGTGCCAGATTCCCCAACCCTTCATGTTATCTTTTGCTCGTCCACCCTCCCAGGCAGTCCCCCCCTGCCCCCCCCCTCCCAGGGCGTCCCCCCCCCCCCATGTTGCTGCTGCTGACCAACCTTCCTCTAATGCTCCACGTGATAGTCTAGGAACGGTTGCCACCACCTGTAGAACCCCTGCGCAGACCCTCTCAAGGCGAACTTAATTCTCTCCAACTTTATGAACCCAGCCATATCATTTATCCAGGCCTCCACGCTGGGGGGCTTCGCCTCCTTCCACATTAGCAAGATCCTTCGCCGGGCTACTCGGGATGCAAAGGCCAGAATGCCGGCCTCTTTCGCCTCCTGCACTCGCGGCTCGTCCACTACTCCAAATAGTGCTAGCCCCCAGCTTGGCTTGACCCGGACTTTCGCCACCTGAGATATTGCTCCCACCACTCCTCTCCAGAACCCCTCCAGTGCCGGACATGACCAAAACATATGGACATGGTTCGCCGGGCTCCCCGAGCATCTTCCACATCTGTCCTATACCCCAAAGAACCTGCTCAACCTCGCCCCCATCATGTGAGCTCTGTGAACCACCTTAAATTGTATCAGGCTGAGCCTGGAACACAAGGAGGAGGAATTAACCCTACCTAGGGCATCAGCCCACAAACCTTCCTCGATCTCTTCCCCCAGCTCCTACTCCCATTTACCCTTCAACTCTTCTACCAGCGCTTCCCCCTCTTCTTTCATCTCCTGGTGTATTGCCGACACCTTGCCCTCCTCGACCCATACACCCGAGATCACCCTGTCTTGAATTTCTTACGCCGGGAGCAACGGGAATTCCCTCAACTGTCGCCTCACAAAAGCCCTCACCTGCATATATCTAAAGGCGTTTCCCGGGGGTAACTCGAACTTCTCCTCCAGTGCCCCTAGACTCGCAAACTTCCCGCCAATGAACAGGTCCCCCATTCTTCTAATCCCCAACTGCTGCCAGCTCTGGAACCCCCCGTCCATCTTCCCCGGGACAAACCGGTGGTTACCCCTGATCGGGGAGCACACCGATGCTCCCATTGCACCCCTGTGCCGTCTCTACTGGCCCCAGATCCTTAGCGTTGCCGCCACCACCGGGCTCGTGGTATACTTTGTCGGCGAGATCGGCGGCGGTGCTGTCACCAACGCCCCCAGGCACGTTCCTTTACAGGACACCATCTCCATCCTCTTCCATGCTGCCCCCTCGCCCTCCATAACCCACTTGCGGATCATCGCCACATTTACTGCCCAGTAGTAGCTCCCCAGGTTTGGCAGCGCCAACCCTCCTCGGTCCCTACTGCGTTGCAGGGACCCTCTCCTTACCCTCGGGGTCTTGTTCGCCCACACAAACCCCATAATACTCCTACCTACTCTCTTAAAAAAGGCCTTAGTGATCACGATGCAAAGGCACTGAAACACAAACAGAAACCTCGGAAGGACCACCATTTTGACCGACTGCACTCTACCCGCCAGCAAAAGTGGTAATATGTCCCATCTTTTGAAATCCTCCTCCATTTGCTCCACCAACCTCGTCAGATTCAGTTTATGTAGGACCCCCCAACTCCTGGCTATCTGGATCCCCAGATACCGAAAACTCCCCTCCGCCCTCCTCAGCGGTAGGTCCCCTATCCCTCTTTCTTGGTCCCCTGCCTGTAATACAAAGAGCTCACTCTTCCCTACATTGAGCTTATAGCCCAAAAAGTCCCCAAACTCCCTTAGAGTCTGCATGACCTCCACCATCCCCTCCATTGGATCCGCCACGTACAGCAACAGGTCATCCGCATATAGCGACACCCGATGCTCTTCTCCCCCTCGGACCACCCCCCTCCATTTATTAGACTCCCTCAATGACATGGCCACTGGTTCGATCACCAATGCGAACAACAGGGGGGACAGGGGGCACCCCTGCCTCGTCCCTCGGTACAGTCGAAAGTACTTCGACCTCCGCCGGTTCGTCACTACACTCGCCACCGGGGCTCTGTAAAGGAGCTTAACCCAACTGATAAACCCTCCCCCGAACCCAAACCTACGCAGCACCTCCCAGAGGTACTCCCACTCTACTCGGTCAAAGGCCTTCTTCCCGTCCATAGCTACCACTATCTCTGCCTCTCCCTCCACCGATGGCATCATCATCACGTTTAAGAGCCGCCGTACGTTACTGTTTAATTGCCTGCCCTTTACGAATCGCGTCTGGTCTTCATGGATCACCCCCGGGACACAGTCCTCGATCCTCGTGGCCAGCACTTTTGCCAGCAACTTTGCATCCACATTAAGAAGCGAGATCGGCCTGTACGATCCACATTGCTGTGGGTCCTTGTCCCACTTTAGGATCAAAGAAATTGTCGCTTCCTACATTGTCGGAGGCAGTGTCCCCTCCTCTCTTGCCTCATTAAAGGTCCTCACTAATAGCGTGGCCAACAGGTCTACGTACTTCCTGTAGAACTCCACCGGGAACTCATCCGGTCCCGGGGCCTTCCCTGCCTGCATACTCCCCAAACACTTGCTCAGCTCCTCCAACCCAATTGGTGCCCCCAAATCAGCCACCTCTTGCTCCTCCACCCTCGGGAATCTCAGCCGGTCTGGGAATCGTCTCGTCCCCTCTTCCCCTGCTGGGGGCTGGGATCTGTACAGCTCTTCGTAGAAGGCCTTAAATACCTCGTTTATTTTCGTCGCACTCCGAACCGTGGGACCCCTTCCATCTCTGACTCCCCCTATTTCCCTCGCTGCAATCCTCTTACGGAGCTGGTGTGCCAGCATCCAACTAGCCTTTTCCCCATACTCGTAGGTCACCCCCTGCGCTTTCCTCCACTGTGCCTCTGCTTTCCCTGTGGTCAACAGGTCAAACTCTGTCTAGTGCCGTCGTCTTTCCCCAAGTAATCTTTCCTCCGGGGCCTCTGCGTATCTCCTGTCCACTCTCAAAAGCTCCCCCACTAACCTCTCCCTTTCCATGCCCTCTGTCTTCTCCCGATGGGTCCTAATGGAGATTAGCTCTCCCCTGATCACCGCCTTCAACGCCTCCCATACCACACCCACCCGCACCTCCCCATTGTCGTTGGCCTCCAAGTACCTTTCGATACACCCCCTCACCTTCCCACACACCACCTCGTCCGCCAGCAGTCCCACATCCAGCCGCCACAGCGGGCGTTGGTCCCTCTCCTCTCCCAGCTCCAGTTCCACCCAGTGTGGGGCATGGTCCGAAACGGCTATGGCCGAATACTCCATCCCCTCCACCCTCGGGATGAGCGCCCTGACCAGAACAAAAAAATCTATCGGGAGTAGGCTTTGTGTACATGGGAGAAGAAAGAAAATTCCCTGGCCTGCGGCCTAGCAAACCACCATGGGTCCACTCCCCCCATCTGATCCATAAACCCCCTAAGTACCTTGGCCGCCGCCTCCTCTTTCCAGTCCTTGATTTGGCGCGGTCCAGTGCTGGATCCAACACTGTATTGAAGTCCCCTCCCATTATCAGGCCTCCTATCTCCAGGTCTGGAAAGTGCCCCAACATGCGCTTCATGAATCCTGCATCATCCCAGTTCGGGGCGTATACGTTTACCAACACCACCCACGTCCCTTGCAGCCTACCGCTCACCATTACATATCGCTCTCCATTGTCCACTACAATAGTCTTGGCCTCAAATGACACCCACTTTCCCACCAATATTGCCATCCCTCTATTGTTCGCGTCCAGTCCCGAGTGGAATACCTGTCCTACCCATCCCTTTCTTAGCCTGATCTGGTCCGCCACCTTCAGGTGTGTGTCTTGGAGCATGACCACGTCCGCCTTCAGTCCCTTGAAGTGCGCGAACACTCGAGCCCTCTTCACTGGCCCATTCAGGCCCCTCACGTTCCACGTTATCAGCCGGATTGGAGGGGCTCTCACCCCCCCCCCCCACGCCCCGCCGACTAGCCATCTCCTTTTCTGGGCCAGTCCCGTGTCCACGCCTCACTCACCCTCCAATCCCCCAGATGGGGGACCCCCGCCCACCTCTTCTGTGTCCCATTCTCTTTCGGCCAGTGCAGCAGCAACCCTTTCCCACCCCCCTTCCCCTCCCCCCCACGCTAGACCCCTGTCTAGCTTTTTTGCTCCCCCCCCATGTCACTCCCGTAAGTCAGCTGACACCTGCTGACCCCGGCTTCCCCCGCCGTCCCATTGACCTCCCCGTGTGGGAGCCCCCATTCTATCTGCGTCCCTTCATTCCCCTTCCCACCTTTCTTACTGCGCGCGGGAAAAACACAGCGCTTTCCACAGCCCACTCCTCCCCCTCTGGCGCAGCTCCTGTCGCTGCCTTGTCTCTCTCCCCCAGACCATGTAACATTCCTGCGCGTGGTTGGCCCCCTATATACACCAACCATCACACATCAAACCTCAAACATCCCCCCCACCCTCACAAACCCTCAGTTAGAGTCCAACTTTTCAGTTCGAATAAAGGTCCACGCCTCTTCAGGCGTTTCAAAGTAATAGTGTTGGCCCTTGTATGTGACCCACAGTCGCGCTGGCTGCAGCATTCCGAATTTCACTCCTTTTCGGTGCAGCACCGCTTTGGCCCGGTTGAAATCCGCTCTCCGCTTTGCAACCTCCGTGCTCCAGTCCGGGTATATTCGGATCTCTGCATTGTACCACTTACTGCTTCGCTCCTTCTTGGCCCATTTCAGGACCCACTCTCTGTCCGTGAACCGGTGAAACCTCACCACCATCGCCCTTGGTGGCTCATTTGCCTGGAGCTTCCTCGCCAGGACCCGGTGTGCCCCGTCCAACTCCAGCGGCCTCAAAGGGGCCTCCTTGCCCATCATCGCCCCGAGCATCGTGCCCCGGCATCGGCCCCCTCCAATCCTTCAGGGAGACCTAGGATCTGCAGATTCTTTCTCCTCGACCTGTTCTCCAGGTCTTCGAGTCTTCCCGCCCACCTCTTGTGTGGCGCCTCGTGCTGCTCCACTCTCACCGCCAGGGCCCAAGAGCTCGTCCTCGTTCTGACTGACTCTTTTCTCTACCTCCTGAATCTTAACCTTGTGGGCCTTCTGGGTGATCCCGAGTCCTTCAATTGCCGAAAGCATAGGCGCCAGCATCTCCTTGCGCATCTCCTCGCGCTGCTCCTCGAAGCAGCGCTTGATGAACTCCTGCAGCTCCCCTTTGTCTCTGGCCGCCGCCATTTTGTTTTCTTTCCCTCGCTTCTCCCGCTGCTCCAGTGCCGATTTTTTGGCCTTTACACTTCTGGTCCCTTTCATAGAAGTTGGAGGGGGACCTCTCTCTTCCCTTCCCCACGGGTTGCCGTCATAAAAAGTTCCGTTGGGGCTCCTCTAGCGAGTCCGAAAGTCCGTGGTAGCGGGAGCTGCCGAATCGTGCGGCTTAGCTCCGCATAGCCGCAACCGGAAGCAGTTGTGGATTTTATCAGATCAGCCACGATCTCATTGAATGGCAGATCATATTCCATTAGCTGAATGGCCAACATCTGCTCTTCCCTCTTATAGTTTTATGGTAGCTGGGGGAAACAGCAATTGAATGAATTAATAAATCAGAAATAAAAATCATCGTGTCATTCATAATACTCAAGAAGCTATCGAAATTTCGCCAAGCCCAGCAGATTCACCAATGCCCTTCAGGCGAAGAAAGCTTCCCTCCTTAATCTGTCTGCCGTATATGTAACTCTAGGTCAACAGTGATGGGTTGACTATTAACTATCTCCGATATTGCCGAGCAAGCAAGTCAGTTGATGGGAAGATGCTGCAGAAAGTCAAATGTTAATTAAACCGCCCGAAGTGCACCTTATCAAAAAGGTGGTTCACATCCGGCTCCTCAGGATGGACAGTTAATGCTGACTGTTACTGATGGCCATATGGCGAAAATGAATCCAAAACTGTTCAAAGTGCTGCAGATTCTGGAAATCTAAAACTAAAACAACAAAAAAGGCTGCTCAGCAGGTCAGTGATCATCAGCAGAGAGAGAAACAGATTCACATTTCAGGTGGATTACCTCATTGATATAATTCTAAAGAGCAGAGCTGCTTTTCCCAGTATGCTAGACCAATGTCCGTTCTTCAACTAAAATCACAGATTAGCTGGTGACTTATCACATCTCAGTTTGTGGGAGCTTGCTGTGCACTAATTCCCTGCTCTGCTTCCAACATTACAGCAGTGACTAAATTCAGCAAAAATATATCAGTGAGTTTTAAGGGTGTTGGGATGACCTGAGGTCGAGTAAAGCGTTTTACAAAAGCAAGCTCTTTCCAAATGTTTACTTTTTAAAATGCAAGTTGTAACATGTCGAATGATCTGTGATTAATGTGACAATAGATCACTCCACTGCCTTACGTTTTAATTTAAATACTTTAAATTGGTTAATATTTCAATCAAAGTCACATTCAGTGGAAAAGTAGCTGGTTAAAGGTGCTTTATTAATTGAGGCTTCATAACTTTCAGAATGAATACTTAATTTAAATCTATTTTTCTTTCAATTAAGTAACATCTGTTCTAATGGAAGTTTCTATTCGTTTTAACCAACTGTCAATATTCTTAAAATAAACCACTATTTGGAGTTGAAACTAATCAATACGTGAATGTGTTTATCTCGTTTTGCTGAAATGCACACTTAATTGTGACCAGTGAGGTGTTTCGGTAAATAAACACAGAAATAGAAGTCCCAGTTTAGATTGTGGACTGAGAAAAACAAAACAAATATTTCCCCACCAACACAACACTGAAATAGAGGCAAGGATGCAAATCGATCAACGGATTCCAGTAATGCTTGTTTTTCGACATTTTCTATTCATCAGTTATATGAGAAAAATTTCATGATGGTATCCATGTTCAGAATTAGGAAAGATTCCCTCTAATCTCTAAATATAAGGACCTGCGAAATGTGTTCGTAGAGTTTTTCTGTATCCTATCTCTCTCTCTGCCTTTCTCATAACTCTCCGCGATGGGTCATTGTGCTTAATCGACAACATGAAGTCAACAGGTGGCCAATACATTCTCTCAGCCCAATCGCACCCCATTGGTTTCCAACTAAATGGATTGAATCCAATGAATTGGAATACGTAGAGGGAGTTTAACTCTAAAATGTGGTTGGAGCATTCAATGATCTTGGAGTGTTAATGAGAACTGTAGGACAATTTTACTCTATATCTGATCTGGGCTGCACCTGGTGGCGAGGATTTAATGTGGCAGGGCCGGAGAATCTTTCCTTGTACTTCACCAAGCTGCCGTGACCTTGGAGCATTTGTTTGCCCAGGGTGGAGCAAGCTTTAATTGCATGTAACCTGCACTAAACCTGCCCTGTGAGTGTTTGTTATGAATGTGCACAGGGAGCTTTACTCCGTATCTGAACTCTGCTGGACATGACCTGGGTGGGTTTGATGGAAAAATGCAGAGGTTTCTTTACCCAGTAACTAACCCCACTGTCAACCTGGCTTGGGGATCTCGGAAGGAAGAGTGCAGAAGAGCTTTTACCTGGTATAGAACCCTTGATTTCCAGGCCTTTAATGTGTCTAAGCGAGTTATGTAGAGGGAATTTCGTTCCACCTAATAATAATCGCTTGTTGTCACAAGTAGGCTTCAATTAAGTTACTGTGAAAAGCCTCAAGTCGCCACATTCCACCGCCTGTTGAGAGAGGCCAGTATGGTAATCGAACCCGCACTGCTGGCATTGGTCTGCATTGCAAGCCAGCTATTTAGCCCGCTGTGCTAAAGCAGCCCCTCATGCAATCTTCAGCTGCTCTGGGAATGTTTGATGGGGACAGTATGATTGAAGAAGTCCTGGCGACATCTTGCCTCCAACCAATGATGCAACTGTGCTGCGAGTGTTTGAAGGGACAGTAGGCCCTGCCTCTGTATTGTACCAGGCCGTGAACCCACCTCTGTTTATGTTATATTACCTCGTACCCGTGTCAGTTTATATTCAATAATAATAGGTGCAGGGTAAGCACATTCCCTTTAGGGTGAAGGGTAAGACGGGTAGAAGTAGGGAACCCTGGATGACTCGAGATATTGAGACTCTGGTCAAAAAGAAGAAGGAGGCATATGACGTACATAAGCAACTGGGATCAAGTGGATCCCTTGAAGAGTATAGAGATTGTCGAAATAGAGTTAAGAGGGAAATCAGGAGGGCAAAAAGGGACATGAAATTGCTTTGGCAAATAATGCAAGGGAGAATCCAAAGAGATTCTACAAATACATAAAGGGGAAAAGAGTAACTAGGGACAGAGTAGGGCCTCTTAAGGATCAACAAGGGCATCTATGTGCAGAGCCACAAGAGTTGGGTGAGATCCTGAATGAATATTTCTCATCGGTATTCACGGTGGAGAAAGGCATGGATGTTAGGAAACTAGGGGAAATAAATAGTGATGTCTTGAGAAGTGTGCATATTACAGAGGAGGAGGTGCTGGAAGTCTTAAAGCGCATCAAGGTAGATAAATCCCCGGGACCTGATGAAATGTATCCCAGGGTGTTGTGGGAGGCTAGGGAGGAAATTGCGGGTCCCCTAACAGAGATATTTGAATCATCGGCAGCCACAGGTGAGGTGCCTGAAGATTGGAGAGTGGCGAATGTTGTGCCCTTGTTTAAGAAGGGCAGCAGGGAAAAGCCTGGGAACTACAGACCGGTGAGCCTAACGTCTGTAGTAGGTAAGTTGCTAGAAGGTATTCTGAGAGACAGGATCTACAAGCATTTAGAGAGGCAAGGACTGATTCGGGGCAGTCAGCATGGCTTTGTGCGTGGAAAATCATGTCTCACAAATTTGATTGAGTTTTTTGAGGGGGTGACCAAGAAGGTAGATGAGGGCAGTGCAGTAGACGTTGTCTACATGGACTTTAGCAAAGCCTTTGACAAGGTACCGAATGGTAGGTTGTTGCAGAAGGTTAAAGCTCACGGGATCCAGGGTGAGGTTGCCAATTGGATTCAAAATTGGCTGGACGACAGAAGGCAGAGGGTGGTTGTAGAGGGTTGTTTTTCAAACTGGAGGCCTGTGACCAGTGGTGTGCCTCAGGGATCGGTGCTGGGTCCACTGTTATTTGTGATTTATATTAATGATTTGGATGAGAATTTAGGAGGCATGGTTAGTAAGTTTGCAGATGACACCAAGATTGGTGGCACAGTGGATAGTGAAGAAGGTTATCTAGGATTGCAACGGGATCTTGATCAATTAGGCCAGTGGGCCGACGAATGGCAGATGGAGTTTAATTTAGATAAATGTGAGGTGATGCATTTTGGCAGATCGAATCAGGCCAGGACCTACTCAGTTAATGGTATGGCGTTGGGGAGAGTTATAGAACAAAGAGATCTTGGAGTACAAGTTCATAGCTCCTTGAAGGTGGAGTCGCAGGTGGACAGGGTGGTGAAGAAGGCATTCGGCATGCTTGGCTTCATTGGTCAGAACATTGAATACAGGAGTTGGGACGTCTTGTTGAAGTTGTACAAGACACTGGTACGGCCACACTTGGAATACTGTGTGCAGTTCTGGTCACCCTATTATAGGAAGGATATTATTAAACTGGAAAGAGTGCAGAAAAGATTTACTAGGATGTTGCCGGGACTTGATGGTTTGAGTTATAAGGAGAGGCTGGATAGACTGGGACTTTTTTCCTTGGAGCGTAGGAGGCTTAGGGGTGATCTTATAGAGGTTTATAAAATAATGAGGGGCATAGATAAGGTAGATAGTCAACATCTTTTCCCAAAGGTAGGGGAGTCTAAAACTAGAGGGCATAGGTTTAAGGTGAGAGGGGAGAGATTCAGAAGGGCCCAGAGGGGCAATTTCTTCACTCAGAGGGTAGTGAGTGTCTGGAATGGGCTGCCAGAGGTAGTAGTAGAGGCGGGTACAATTGTGTCTTTTAAAAAACATTTAGATAGTTACATGGGTAAGATGGGTATAGAGGGTTATGGGCCAAGTGCGGGCAACTGGGACTAGCTTAATGGTAAAAACTGGGCGGCATGGACTGGTTGGGCCGAAGAGCCTGTTTCCATGCTGTAAACTTCTATAATAAGGATCTGTTTCTGATTGTTCATATTAGACTAGGCCACCAATTAGAGGACATGCCTTGCTCAATAAGGAGTTCAGGGGTTATTGTAAGAAGGCAGGAGAATGGGGATTCGGAACATATCGGCCAGGATTTAATGGTGGAGCAGTCTCGATGGGTCGAATGGCCTAATTCTGCTCCTATATCTTATGGACACATGGAACCTGTTTGTCTCTGTTTACATTAACCTAGAACCTGACTCTGTTTCTATTAATTTAAACCTGTCTCTGTATTAAATTAGACACAGCCTCAGTTCTGCATTGGGCCATATCTCTGTTCATATTACATTGGGCCCGGCCTCAGTATTTGCTGCGGTACACCATGCACAATAATGTCGAAAGTGGCTGGGGTGGAAATTGGGAAGATAAAGAAAAACTGAGGTAACAGTAATAATGTAAAATTCTTCAGCGAGCAATGCTGATCTATGCCCAGATAAACGTCGCCATCTGTCTTGTCAGCACCCTAGTCGTGTGTACATACAACCGCAGATCTCCCTGATCTTCTTGCAGCCATTTCAAATTGTGCAACTTAACTTCTATTGCCTGGGCCTAGTGCAATAAACTAAGGGAATGGACCAGTTGTAATTGTGCAACATAAGCAAAGGACCATTAGATAAATAACTGAGTACTTAATGTTACAGCAACATTCATTCTCTTCACAACGGCCACACAGTAGCTGCAGTGTGTAACATCGACGGGATGCACTGCAACAACTCGCCAAGAATTCTTCAACAGCACCTTCCATACCCGAGACCTCCGAGAATCACAAGGGCAACAAGCACATGAGAACATAATACGCTGCATCCTCCTACACATACAGCTCTCTGGGTAGAAATTGGTCTTGGGCATTGGCAAAGAAGAAATGCCAACTGAAATCTAATTCCGCTAACTGCACTGAAAATGAATATCAAATGTTGCATTGCACACACTGTAGACACTATACATCCCGTTGCAGGCTGTTGCCATATACTGATTTCTTGTCCAAAATATGTATTTAATATATTATATTTCTATCTCAAAGACATGTGGAATAATGCGCCCACAGTTAAAAACAGAGGTATCATCTGGTGCATTAATAAAAGTGAGCACGTCTCGGAAAAAATAGGCAGATTCAGGATCAAATATAGAATCCCTATAGGGCAGAAGGTCACTCGGCCCATAGCATCTGCACCGACCTATGAAAGATCACCCTCCCCCATCCCCCGCCCTTGCACCATGACCTGCGCAATTTAGAATGGCCAATAAACTTAACCGACGCATCTTTGGACTATGGGAGGAAACCGGAGCACCCGGAGGAAAGCCACTCAGACACAGGGAGAAAGTGCAAACTCGGCACGATAGTCAAGAATTGAACCCTGGAGCTATGAGGCAGCAGTGCTAACCTCTGCGCCACCGTGCCGCCGGCACCATAAGCAGAGACTGGGTCTAGTGCAATCTAAACTGAGCTCTGGTCTAGCGGAGTGTCGACTGATACAAATTCAGACACAAACAATGCAGCAATAAGAAGGATATTGTACAATACAAGAATAACAGGCAGGGCCTAGTGTTGTATAAACAGGGACATGGACAGGTGTAGCATTACCTAAGGCAGGAATGACTTTATTAGAATCTAACTATCTAGTAGAGTAATAACTGAGACAGAACCACATGTGATGCAAACAGAATGTTGTTCCAGTTTACGATGCACAGATAAAAGTTCTGATGCAATAACGATTGTGACGCATTTCTTACCAGATTAACCCAGACATGGGTCAGTGCGTCATAATTAATGATTTGTAATATAAACAGGATGTGGGCTGGTATATTAACAACTGATATTCAGCCGAGTGCAGGAAAACTGAGAGCCTGTTGCAATGTGATAGAGACACGGCCGAGTGTACTTTAAACCGAGGCGGGGGCAAGGTGAATGTAAGCTGAGAGATATGTTTAAAATGATTTAATAGGATCTTGGCGTCACCAGTAACGTCAACATTTGATGCCAATTCCTAATTGCCCTTGAGAATGTGGTGTTGAACCCTCTTATTGAACCATTGCATCCCATCCTGAGCAAGTGCTGATCGGAAGGGATTCCAGGATTTTGACCAGTGACAGTGAAGGAACAGAAACATAGTTCCCATCAAGATGGTGTGTGGCTTGGCGGGGAACTTGCAAGGCCTACTGTTGCAATGCATCGGTCGGGCCTGGTCCTTTTAGATGGCTGAGTTTGTGGGTTTGGAAGGTGCTATAGAAGGAGGCAGTTGCTGCAGTAGATTCTTGAATATCGTTCACGCTGCTAGAATTGTACACCCGTGATTCAAGGAGTGAATGTTTAAGCTGGTCGATGGGGTGTTGTCGAGACGGCTGCTTTGTCCTGGATGGCGTCATGATTCTCTCGTGTTGCTTGAGGGGCACATGTGAGACAAATGGAGAACATTCAGTTAAACTCCCGACTTCTGCCTTACGATGATGGATCTGGGTTAGGAGGTCAGGAGGTGAGATACTCACCGCAGAATTTCCAGCCACTGAGCTGCTCTTGTAGCCATATTATTTAAAAGAGTCTTCCAATTCAGTTATTAATCAATGAAAATCCAGAGGATGTTGATAGTGGGGGATTCAATCACGGTAGTGTCATTTAAAATCCAGGGGAGATGGTTAGAATCTCCCTTTTTGGAATGGTCATTGCCTGACACTTGTCAGCCCAAGCCTGAATGTTGTCCAAGTCTTGTTGTATATGAAGACAGACTGCTTCAGTATTAGAGGAGTCGAATATGGTGCAGAACATTTAGTAATCATCAGCGAACATCCCACTTCTGACCTTATGATGAATTGAGAAGCTAGGGCCGGGGACATTATGCTATGGAGACTATATGTGACAGGGTGATCCTTGACACTTCTCATGAAGTTGCTGATGATCGAATGCGGACTGACAGGGAAATAATTAGCCGGGTTGGATTTTTCATGCCTTTTGTGGACGGGTCATGTTTGGCAATGTTACACATTGTTGGGTACATGCCAGTGCTTTACCTGTACTGGAGGAACTTGTCTGGGGCGCAGCCAGTTCTGGAGCACAAACCTTCAATATTGCTGCTGGAATGTTGCCAGGGATAATGCATTTGCAGCGCCGTCTGCCATTTCTTGATATCGTGTGGAGTGAATCAAATTTCCTGAAGACTGACACCCATGATGATGCAGACCACCGGAGGAGGCCGAGATGGACCATCCTCTCGGCACCTCTGGCAGAAACTTTCAGTCTTGTTTTTTGCTCTGACCTGCTGGGGTCCCCCATCATTGAAGAGCGAAATTTTATTGAGGCTCCTCTGCTGGCTTTTTGTTTATTTATTCATTAATATTCAGGACTGGATGTGGCAAAACTGCAGAGATCGATCCTGTATATTGAAAATAGGATCACATTGATTGTGTGATATAAACATTGACAAGCACTGGTGCCGTATTAATTTAGACAGACTGTTGTGTATTATAAACAAAGACAGAGTCTAGTCTGACAAAAATACAGATGAAGTCCAATTTAAAATTAGCAGAGACAGCAGTAATTATTGAGGCAATGTCTGCTTCATGCAATGCAAGGCATCTCGATTTAAATTCCATCTGCTGGCCAAAAGTTGCAATTGCAGTTACTGTGAAAATGTCGCTGTCAGGTATAATCCATGATGTTGATGTATCCATAATCCATTTCCACAAATGTAATATCGCATCGCCTTCTGCGGGAGGTGCCAACATATAAAGTGTAACTAATTGCAGGTGTCGCTGACTGATTCTCCCACATTGAGATCAGCACCAGAGCAAAGCGGCTCAATTCCTGGTCATGCATTTTTGTTCATCTTTGTTAAATAGAGAAATGTTTACCTGGGCGCTGGATGGAGTCTATGGGAAATGTAACATTCATCTGACAAACATAGTGTTGGGGAGAGTTTATTGATTCATTCTACCACCTGGAAAATGGTTGGGGCCATTGTCTCCGAAGCTTCCCAGGAAGTTAACATGGGATTTTAATTTTAAAGGTGAAATGTGGGTGTGCGTGTAAGACAGAGAGAATGCGTTTGTGAGAGACTGTGTGTGTGTGTGTGTATTTGTGTGAAACACATGTTGCGTACAACTAAATTTCACAAAGGTCACGGCATCCTTCAATTTCCAATAGATACACAGCAAATGTTTCCACAAATGTTGCACCTGAAGCTCCCAATTGTCACCTGGGTTGTCATTTTCTCGGTTTGTGTCTATTTCAAGCTGCTAAATCCACTGGTCCTGGTAGTTCACACCAGCACACCGGAGGTGTCGCCATTTTTTTCAGTTTGCAGCTGGTGACTCCCAATTGTTTTTTTTTAAATATATTTTATTCAAAATTTTTGGCCAACCATAACAACAGTACATTGTGTATCTTTTACACAGTAATATAACAATATAAATAACAATGGCCAGCTTTTTAAACAAGAAATAAATAATATATAAACAACATCAAAATTAAAAAAACAAAACCTTGTCCCAAATAAATACCCTCCAAAAAATACAATTCAGCCGTCCAGTATACAATTACCTATAACAACAACCTATACATATTATACTTATACACTGACATCCCTGAGAGTCCTTCTGGTTCCTCCCCCCCCCCCACCCCCCCCCCCACCCCCACGCCCTCCCCCCCCCCCCCGCCCCCCCGGGTTGCTGCTACTGTCTTCTTCTTTTCCATTCCCTCTATCTTTCTGTGAGGTATTCGACGAACGGTTGCCACCACCTGGTGAACCCTTGAGCCGATCCCCTTAGGACGAACTTAATCCGTTCCAGCTTTATAAACCCTGCCATGTCATTTATCCAGGTCTCCACACCCGGGGGCTTGGCTTCCTTCCACATCAACAGTATCCTGCACCGGGCTACTAGGGATGCAAAGGCCAAAACATCAGCCTCTTTCGCCTCCTGCACTCCCGGCTCTTCTGCAACCCCGAATATAGCCAACCCCCAGCTTGGTTCGACCTGGACCCCCACCACCTTCGAAAGCACCTTTGTCACCCCCACCCAAAACCCCTGTAGTGCCGGACATGACCAGAACATGAGGGTGTGATTCGCTGGGCTTCTCGAGCATCTCGCACACCTATCCTCTACTCCAAAAAATTTACTGAGCCGTGCTCCAGTCATATGCGCCCTGTGTAACACCTTAAATTGTATCAGGCTTAGCCTGGCACACGAGGACGATGAGTTTACCCTACTTAGGGCATCAGCCCACAGCCCCTCCTCAATCTCCTCCCCCAGCTCTTCTTCCCATTTCCCTTTCAGCTCATCTACCATAATCACCCCCTCGTCCCTCATTTCCCTATATATGTCTGATACCTTACCGTCCCCCACCCATGTCTTTGAGATCACTCTGTCCTGCACCTCCTGCATTGGGAGCTGCGGGAATTCCCTCACCTGTTGCCTCGCAAAAGCCCTCAGTTGCATATACCGGAATGTATTCCCCTGGGGCAACCCATATTTTTCGGTCAGCGCTCCCAGAATTGCAAACGTCCCATCTACAAACAGATCTCTCAATTGTGTTACTCCTGCTCTTTGCCATGTTCCAAATCCCCCATCCATTCTCCCTGGAGCAAACCTATGGTTATTTCTTATTGGGGACCAAACCGAGGCTCCCGTCTTTCCCCTATGCCGTCTCCACTGCCCCCAAATTTTCAATGTAGCCACCACCACCGGGCTTGTGGTGTATTTCTTTGGTGAGAACGGCAATGGCGCCGTCACCATAGCTTGTAGGCTAGTCCCCCTGCAGGATGCCCTCTCCAATCTCTTCCATGCCGCTCCCTCCTCTTCTCCCATCCACTTACATACCATTGAGATATTGGCGGCCCAGTAGTACTCACTTAGGCTCGGTAGTGCCAGCCCCCCCCCCCCGCCCCCCCTATCCCTACTACGCTGCAAAAATCCCTTCCTCACTCTCGGGGTCTTCCTGGCCCACACAAAACTCATGATACTCTTCTCAATCCTTTTGAAAAAAGCCTTCGTGATCACCACCGGGAGGCACTGAAACACGAAGAGGAATCTCGGGAGGACCACCATTTTAACCGCCTGCACCCTCCCTGCCAGTGACAGGGATACCATGTCCCATCTCTTGAAGTCCTCCTCCATCTGTTCCACCAACCGCGTTAAATTTAACCTATGCAATGTACCCCAATTCTTGCCTATCTGGATCCCCAAGTAGCGAAAGTCCCTTGTTACCTTCCTCAGCGGTAAGTCCTCTATTTCTCTGCTCTGCTCCCCTGGGTGCACCACAAACAACTCACTTTTCCCCATGTTCAGTTTATATCCTGAAAATTCTCCAAACTCCCCAAGTATCCGCATTATCTCTGGCATCCCCTCCGCCGGGTCCGCCACATACAACAACAAATCGTCCGCATACAGAGATACCCGGTGTTCTTCTCCTCCCCTGAGTACTCCCCTCCACTTCCTGGAATCCCTCAATGCTATTGCCAGGGGCTCTATCGCCAGTGCAAACAATAATGGGGACAGAGGACATCCCTGCCTCGTCCCTCTATGGAGCCGAAAATACGCAGACCACCGTCCATTCGTGACCACGCTCGCCATCGGGGCCCTATACAGCAGCTGTATCCATCTAATATACTCATCTCCAAAGCCAAATCTCCTCAACACCTCCCACAAATAATCCCACTCCACTCTATCAAATGCTTTCTCGGCATCCATCGCCACCACTATCTCCGCTTCCCCCTCTGGTGGGGGCATCATCATTACCCCTAGCAGCCCCCGTATATTCGTATTCAGCTGTCTCCCCTTCACAAACCCAGTTTGGTCCTCATGGACCACCCCCGGGACACAATCCTCTATCCTCATTGCCATTACCTTGGCCAGAATCTTAGCGTCTACGTTCAGGAGGGAAATAGGCCTATAGGACCCGCATTGCAGCGGGTCTTTTTCCTTCTTTAGGAGAAGTGATATCGTTGCCTCTGACATAGTCGGGGGCAGCTGTCCCCTTTCCCTCGCCTCATTAAAAGTTCTCATCAGTAGCGGGGCGAGCAGGTCCACATATTTCCTGTAAAATTCAACTGGGAATCCATCCGGTCCCGGGGCCTTCCCCGCCTGCATGATCCTAATTCCTTTCACTACTTCCTCCATTTCGATCTGTGCTCCCAGTCCCACCCTCTCCTGCTCCTCCACCTTAGGAAATTCCAGCTGGTCCAGAAAACACATCATTCTCTCCTTCCCATCCGGGGGCTGAGCTTCATATAATCTTTCATAGAATGCCTTGAACACTCCATTCACTCTCTCCGCTCCCCGCTCCATCTCTCCCTCCTCATCCCTCACTCCCCCTATTTCCCTCGCTGCTCCCCTTTTCCTCAATTGGTGGGCCAGCAACCTGCTCGCCTTCTCCCCATATTCGTACTGTACACCCTGTGCCTTCCTCCACTGTGCCTCTGCAGTACCCGTTGTCAGCAAATCAAATTCTACATGTAGCCTTTGCCTTTCCCTGTACAGTCCCTCCTCCGGTGCCTCCGCATATTGCCTGTCCACCCTCAGAAGTTCTTGCAGCAACCGCTCCCGTTCCCTACTCTCCTGCTTTCCTTTATGTGTCCTGATTGATATCAGCTCCCCTCTAACCACTGCCTTCAGCGCCTCCCAGACCACTCCCACCTGGACCTCCCCATTATCATTGAGTTCCAAGTACTTTTCAATACACCCCCTCACCCTTAGACACACACCCTCATCCGCCATTAGTCCCATGTCCATTTTCCAGGGTGGACACCGTTCTTTTTCCTCCCCTATCTCCAAGTCCACCCAGTGTGGAGCGTGATCCGAAATAGCTATCGCCGTATACTCCATCCCCCTCACCTTCAGGATCAACGCCCTTCCCAAAACAAAAAAGTCTATTCGCGAATAAACTTTGTGGACATAGGAGAAAAACGAAAACTCCTTGCTCCTAGGTCTGCTAAATCTCCATGGGTCTACTCCTCCCATCTGCTCCATAAAGTCTTTAAGCACCTTGGCTGCTGCCGGCCTCCTTCCAGTCCTGGACCTCAATCTGTCCAGCCCTGGTTCCAGCACCGTGTTAAAATCTCCCCCCATTACCAACTTCCCCACCTCTAGGTCCGGGATACGTCCTAACATGCGCCTCATAAAGTTGGCATCATCCCAGTTCGGGGCATATACGTTCACCAAGACCACCGCCTCCCCCTGTAATTTGCCACTCACCATCACGTATCTGCCCCCACTATCCGCCACCATGGTCTTTGCCTCAAACATTACCCGCTTCCCCACTAGTATAGCCACCCCCCTGTTTTTCGCATGTAGCCCCGAATGAAACACCTGCCCCACCCATCCTTTGCGTAGTCTAACCTGGTCTATCAGTTTCAAATGCGTCTCCTGTAACATAACCACATCTGCCTTGAGTTTCTTAAGGTGTGCGAGTACCCGTGCCCTCTTTATCGGCCTGTTCAGCCCTCTCACATTCCACGTGATCAGCCGGGTTGGGGGGGCTCTTTACCCCCCCCCCCCTTGTCAATTAGCCATCCCCTTTTATCCAGCTCCTCACCCGGTTCCCACGCAGCTGTGTCCCCCCCAGGCAGTGCCCTCCCGCCCCGCCCACCCCACCCCATACCAGCTCCCCCTTCTCCCCAGCAGCAGCAACCCAGTAAATCCCCCCTCCCACCCCCTCCGCTAGATCCCCCACTAGCGTAGTTACACCCCCCATGTTGCTCCCAGAAGTCAGCAAACTCTGGCCGACCTCGGCTACCCCCCGTGACCTCGGCTCGCACCGTGCGACGCCCCCTCCTTCCTGCACCCCTATTCCCGCCATAATTATCATAGCGCAGGAACAAAACCCGCGCTTCCCTTTTGGCCCCGCCCCCAATGGCCAACGCCCCCAGCTCCTCCACCTCCCTTCCTCCCTCCCCCACAACCTGTGGAAGAGAGAAAAGTTACCGGGTCGCAGGATTAACAACATAAAAATCATCTATCCCCCTTTTTTCCCCCCTCTTCGCCCCCCATACTCACCCCACCACTTTGTCTCAAACTTTCTTTTTTAATAACCCGCTTATTCCAATTTCTCTTCAACAATAAATGTCCACGCCTCATCCGCCGTTTCAAAGTAGTGGTGCTTCCCTTGATATGTGACCCACAGTCTTGCCGGCTGCAGCATTCCAAATTTAATCTTCTTTTTATGAAGCACCGCCTTGGCCCGATTGAAGCTCGCCCTCCTTCTCACCACCTCCGCACTCCAGTCTTGATATACGCGGATCACTGCATTCTCCCACCTACTGCTCCGAGTTTTCTTTGCCCATCTGAGGACCATCTCTCTGTCCTTAAAACGGAGGAATCTCACCACTATGGCTCTGGGAATTTCTCCTGCTCTCGGTCCTCGCGCCATCACTCGGTATGCTCCCTCCACCTCCAACGGACCCGTCGGGGCCTCCGCTCCCATTAACGAGTGCAGCATCGTGCTCACATATGCCCCGGCATCCGCCCCTTCTGCACCTTCAGGAAGACCAAAAATCCTTAAATTCTTCCTCCTCGCATTATTCTCCAGCACCTCCAGCCTTTCCACACATCGTTTATGCTGTGCCTCGTGCATCTCCGTCTTCACCACCAGGCCCTGTATATCGTCCTCGTTCTCGGCAGCCTTTGCCTTCACGACCCGAAGCTCCCGCTCCTGGGCCTTTTGCTCGTCTTTTAGCCCTTCAATCGCCTGTAATATCGGGGCCAACAGCTCCTTCTTCATCTCCTTTTTAAGCTCTTCCACGCAGCGTTTCAAAAACTCGTGTTGTTCAGGGCCCCATATTAAACTGCCACCTTCCGACGCCATCTTGGTTTTTGCTTGCCTTCCTTGCCGCTGCTCTAGAGGATCCACCGCAATCCGGCCACTTTCCTCTCCTTTTTCCATCCGTATCCAGGGGGGATTCCCTTCTGGTTTACCGCACAGTACTTTTAGCCGTTAAAATTGCCGTTGGGGCTCTTATTAAGAGCCCAAAAGTCCGTTCCACCGGGAGCTGCCGAAACGTGCGACTTAGCTGGTCATCGCCGCACCCGGAAGTCGGCGACTCCCAAGTGTGATGATCAATGTTTAGGTTTAGGGACATTATGTCACACTTGGAAGAATCATTGAAGCGAAATATCGGGCTTCCCACTGGGTGCGTGGCTCCGGCTACTTCGCAAAGTGGAAATTCCTTGGTCGTGTGACCATGTCCCATTTAGGGACCATACTGCAAATGTGCAATCCACCTATTTTTAATTGTTTTGGAGAGACTTGGAAGCTCTGTCTTTGAGAGAACTGCCGCATTTCTGATTTTGTCCGGCCAGTAAATATCCATAATGCATTGCGGACAACAAAGATGAAATTGGCTGAGCTATTTTTCTTGACAGCTGTAAGTCTTTGTTTCACATCCATACAAGGTTCTGAGAGCTCGGGCCTTATAAACCATCAGCTTGCTCCAAAGGGTCAGCTTGATATTATTCCATGGACATTCAATGAGTAAAACAAAGGTCGGATCTGCTTTCCCCATGTCAGCATCACATTCTACTTCAAGGCAGCCTCTCAGCGCGGACACTCGGCAGCAGAAATTGCTCGCCTGCTCTTATTTTGTGTGACCATTGGCGAAAGTGCAACACCTTGTCCCACGACCACGGTTTTCCTCATACTACTCATTGGTAAGGAAGAACAAGTTACAGGCACCGGAGACATAGTTTCTGTAGATGAAGTTTTGTTTGGATGATTCCGCGTAGAGGAATTCTCTGTGGAGGATGTATTGTGATTATGTCTCCGTTTTGATGACTGGAAGATTGTAGAGGTTGCAGCCTGGCCTAGTGTGCAAGTGGACTTCATCCATATCTTCAGGGAAGGCGAAGATCAGCAGGATGCTGTCCAATAAAGTTGGGTGTGGGACACGGTCCTCTTTCATTCAATTATTCACTTAGAATCTGTCGGAAGTGGAATCATCAATCTGTACAGTGTTTTGCCAGGGAAAGAGTGAATGAAACAGTGGAGCTTTAGCAGACAGCCAAATGTCTCCAAATCGTATCGTCCCTGCTCTGCTGACGGTGTCGAAAGTTTATTGCGATTGATGAACGTAAGGTGAAGGTGTGTGGCAGAGGGAGCAGATCATGTCCAGAGTAAATCTTGCGACATGAATACCGCACCTTGCTTCCAGCTACATTCGGCCTGCAAGCAGATGAAGTGTTTAAAGTGTGAAACTAGCAAAGGCCTTCCCAGTGCTGCTATGAATGAGATATGTCAATAGTTGCTGCAGCTTCCTCTGTCCACTTTGCTTTCACATATTGGTTATGATTTTACATCATGGATCTCCTGTGGGATGGTTTATATTTTCCAGCAGAGAAGGAGCAGGCCATAAATGTTCAGAAACATAGTAATTATATTCACAGTTTTTCATTTATTTATGAACATAAATAATTAGATTCACCAACTCCCATCGTTTCACAAAGATTACAACAGTTTTAAATTAAGTTATACGGTGTGGGCGTCGCAGGCTCGCCATGATTTATTGTCCATCGCTAATTACCCTTCACAAAGGGCGGTGAACTGCGTGTTTGAACCTCTGCCGTCACTCTGGTGCAGGCACACCGACGATGCTGTTAGGGAGGGAGTTCTAGTCATTTGAACCAGCGACAGCGAAGATTCGGCGATATATTTCCAAGTCCGGATAGTCAGTGATTTGGAGCGGAATGTCCAGGTGGTGATGGTAGAAATGAAAATGTCTGTACCTAATGTGACGTTAATGCACCTTTCAATCCCGATTTGTTATTAGACTGTTTTGGAAAGTAATTCAAAGTCTGCAGCTGTCCACTGAGTTTCGCAGTATTTCTGTTTTCACATTAATATGTTTTTAGTCTGGTGTCTTCATTAATTTGGGGGAGGACATCTTGAGTGACTTATTGTACATGAAATGACCACATGTTCCAAATATTACCGTCCCTCCTCAACCTAATCATGTTCCAGCTTTCTGTCATTGAGATGAAGATTCACCATCAGCAGAGAATAACACCAGCACCACAGGAGTATCTCCAGTTTCCTCCTAGTAACGCCCAGCTGGTCTGTTCCCAATAGTCTGGGGATGGAATTCACACAGGAAATCTTCAGCCACCGATTGTATCATTCTGACACAATTTATAAAGGACCAGCTTTAATTTGTGAAGTCATCAAGCGCAAAACTGAGAATGTAGAACAGCATCTTTCAGGACCATCTATCCATCCATCCATCAACCCCATTCACTGATTCCTCAATCAACATATTTAGGCATCCAACCAACATCCATCCCTACATCAAAGCCGTAATCCTTTTATCTTTTGGTTGGGCGGTGGGGGAGTATTAATGCCATTGAACCAATAATGCAAAGGCTCAGGCTAATTCTGTGGGAACTCGCGAACAAATCCTACCATGGCCGGTGGGGGAATTTGAGTTCAATTAATAAATCTGGAATATAGACTAACTGTGTCCATGGAATCCCCTCTGCTTCATCAATGAAGGAAATGTGACATCCCTCCCTGGTCTCACCTACATGTGGCTCCAGTCAGACAGCAACATGTCTGACTCTTCAGTTCCTTCTGAGCTGCCCCAGCAAACCACTCAGTTCAACAGCAATTAGGGACAGGGAACACATGGTGGTCTTGCCAGTGAGTCTCACATTCCATGGAAGCATGTAGGAAAAAAGACAGAATATACATGTTGATCTGTTACAAATGGGCCCCTGTCTGATAGTCTAATTGTATTTCTATCCATCATCACAATGTTATGAGATGTGGGAGAGATCTCCAGCCGGCTGTTGTTGCTAAGAGGGACAAGAAAAGCTGGATAACTCTCCTTTCCTGAGATGGGAACAGTTCAGATAGGTTCGCAATTTAAAACGTAAAATTATGTCCAGTACTGTTGCTGGGTAGATTTGTTTATAAATAGTCCTCATTGACAATGTTAAGAGTTTGAAGTTGGCTTGCAGCCAAACGGTCAGTACTGAGGAAACAGATCTCTGAAGAAAAATCCAGATGCTTCCTGTAAACAACTTTGAACATTCGAGCCTGCCTGCTGCAGGCGGCTGGATTGCTGCCAAATACTGTGTGGGGCAGATTAGCCTGAATATGAATGGATAAAATGGGATTTATTCATTTAAACAATAAATGTTTCAGTCGCACATGAAGTAAACGTTTTAAATGGTGTTCCATCTAAATAAATATATTCAGTGAATGCTGTGATCACGCTGAGGCTAGACGCGATTGGAACATTGTAAACTGACCAGATGCTATTTAATTTATATTAGTTCTGAGTAAAGGTCACTGTAGTTATTGAAGTCCGTTTGTTAAGAACCTAATGAAGTGAGAGTGAGTGGTGTTGATGGACCCAATCCACAAGCCCAATAAGACGAGGTACTTAAATAAAATCATAAAACTGCCTTGAACCCGCCTGAATTATTGGAATATTCTCCGAGTTGTTGACTTCATTTAAACGGAGGCGTCTCTTATACCTGATTAACACCGTGTTCTGTACAGTTTAATTTGTGCTGATTTCCATTATTATTTAACAGTCCCTCTCATTGCTGCCAATGAGTGGAGAAATGACCAGTTCATGACCTGCTTCAGTGGAAGATAAAACATTTATTCTTGTGATATTGTGTAACATTCCGCAAAATCCTGTGTTCCCAACATAGCGAAAGTTAGACAGCCGGTGGTCAGTGAAATTAGCGGCATTGATTTGGATGCTGAAGGATAACTTTGCTGATCGCCGCGTCCGTTCTGATTCATTCTGTCAAATGTTAATGTCAATTTTATGTTTGCAAGCGGGTTTCTTTTACCGCCTATTTTCACAGGACTGTCTGAGGCTCAGGGGCAGTTCCAGAAATGTAAGGAGAGTCATTGTGTAATGTTAGGAGCCTTGTCTGCAGACCCGCAATGCTCAGTGATAGCCATCCGCACTGCAAATGGAATCACCTTGTTCATTCCCGTATTCCGACATAAATCGTCAACAATTCCTCTGATAAATGATATATTTTTACAAATGGAATGGGGACCCGGAGTGTTGCAAATCAGACTGACACACAACCTATTCTCTGACAAAATAATTAGTCTTTTTAAGATCATCTCAATATATTGGAGTAGAAATAAAGGGACTGAATTTGCAATGGAATAGTTATTTTCTTAACAGATGAGCAAACGTAATTTCGCAATGGGGACATTATAAAGAATCGATTCAGAGAAACAAATATCCCGATACAGATAAATGTCTATTTAATAATAACCTATAGTAAATCTCCGGGTCCATTCTGTAGGGGGGAGGGGGGAGGGGTGCGGGGGGGGGGGGGGGCGTGGATCCAGTCGCCGCCTCCACCAGGGAATCACAGGCGGCGCCTGGAAACCCGCCCCTTCTGCCGGGTATTTAAATGCCGCTCACTGGGACCCGAATCCAACAGTCCGGGAGCTGGTTTGTTCACTGAGTTCCTGACACAACCATTTCCCCCAAATGACCAGAAGGATGAGGTGGGCCATTTCTCTCAGTTTGTTGCTGACTTTCTTATCCCGTGAGTAGTTTTTATTGTCCAAGTCTCTCACTGTTACTGTCTCAGTGTTAGTCTCTCTCTGGAATGTTCCAGAGTCACCCATCATTTCACCAGCATTAATCCTCGGGCTTTCTGATATATTTTTACAGGTGTCCAGTCGGAGGTTGTGTTGACTCAGCCGGAGGCAGAGACCGGGCGTCCCGGAGGCTCCCTGAGACTGACCTGTAAAACCAGCGGCTTCGATCTTGGCAGCTACGGCATGTACTGGATCCGCTAGGTTCCCGGGCAGGGGCTGGAGTGGCTGCTTTACTACTATAGTTCATCCAGCAACAACTACGCTCCAGCAATTAAAGATCGATTTACTGCGTCCAAAGACACTTCGAACAACATCTTCTCTTTGGCCATGACGAGCCTGAAGACCGAAGACACGGCCACCTATTACTGTGCAAGAGACCACAGCGAGAGGAACCAGGGCTGGACCCGCACAAGAACAGCTCGAGAGGGAATTCAGCAACTTGCACCTTAACCTGAAGGTCAGTACTTGATCCAAATGTAATTATTTATGGCAGTGATCAGAGTCAAAACACAAGCTGCTTCTTACATAACTGACACAGGGAAAATTAAACAGTAAAACCGAACAAACCAATCGATCTGCAAGTATTAGCTTTTGTCTGTTGATGTTTACTGTTAACAGTTTCAGTAAATCCAGGCCTGGATATACTCATCGTTGTATTATTTCTGATACTTGGAGAAAGTATTTGTACATTGCGTTTTATGAACTGCTGTCTAAATTGTAAATTAGATCAGAAGTAATCGTCTATTTGAAGTGAATATTGAGCGGCAGGGCTGAACAGAGAGTGAGTGCAGTTTTTGTGCGGGTGTCTGTCACTGTGACTACAGCAGTGGGCCACAGTGCTGTGCACAGCGACATCCTCATACAAAAACCTCAGTGAAAGAGTTTGTCCAAATTGGTGATCATTGCCACAGCAGGATTGTCAACGTAAATGAGGCTTAAATAAAACACAATATTAGTTTGTGAAAAGGTAGAACAATCTTCCACTTTATCTCCGTGGAACGACACGCTAAATGTGCCCAGAGGGTTTAAAAGTGTTCCGATCCTCTTTATAAATGTATTGACCAGGCCAAGCTGAAATAACTCAGATTCGCTCTTGGAAGAGACAGAGTTAGTTTTTTGAACGCGCAGTGAAATTAAATCTCTGTATTTTACAGTTAACAGTCTGCCGCAGTATTTGACACGCTGTGTCTCACTGTGATAACTGGGGCACAGCAGTTACTGTCAATACAAAAAGCCCCTCAGCACCAATTAACTGAGGCTGGCTCAGTGATCGCTTTTACAATCCAACTTTATTTACAGTGAAGTATTATTCATGTCCAGCACTGACAAAATGACAATAATTAATATGGAAATCTGTGACAATTATTCACTCGTTAGTTGGTGATTTCAAGAACATGATCACGTGTTACTCTGAAATATAAAACATTAGGGTCGTTTCTGAACAGCAAGCGATCTCCACAAGTACAATTCTAGTTTAATGAAAATGTACCGCGATTTTACCTTGTCTCTGGTTTGTGAATATTTAAAATAATGGTGGATTTCTGTCTATTTTGTGCAGGTCCGGTTATTGTACGGAGCTGCTCAGGGAATGTGACACTGTGACGCTATGGACTACTGGGGACAAGGCACCATGGTGACGGTGACTGCAGGTAAGAATCATTCAATTATTTATGAACTGTTTTACTTGAGTCTGTTTTATTTATTTTTCTATTTTAACTACGCATTCGTTCACTGAATTGCGGGTTTGCTGGATTCTGTATTGAGATTTTGTTGTCATGTTTTATGTGATTCTGCTGGAAAAGGAATTATTCTGCCTCTTGACAAAAGGTTCTGCTGAGGGATTCAGTCCCTGGTTGTTGTGATTTGATGTTTATTTGCTGAGGATACTGTGGCCGGGTTACTTTAAATACCTAACGCCTGTTAAACAGTTTGGTATTTCTGCAATGTTTAATCTCGGTGACACCTGGTGGCTGCAGATTTTACCGCCTCCTGCACAAGTGTTAGAAATCTACCCAATATTCACAAAATATGCTGAAGTATCTGTGTCAATTTATTGAACACTTCCCGCGTATTGACAATGCTGATGATATTCTTCCATATTTCTGTTTGTTTTAATTGTTCATTCACTTGCTGAAAGGCGGATTTGGTGGGTTCTAGATATAAATTTTCTTGAAATGCTGTTTGATTCTATTGAAAGTGTTTGAAGAATTGAGCTGGTTCTCCATGAGACGAGTTTCAGCCCCTCGGTGATGTGATTTGGTGTTTTTCTGCTGAAGAGATTGTGTCTGGGTGATTTTGAATGAGTAAAGTTTGTGAAACGGTTCTGGCGTGTCTATACTCTTTAAACTCGGTGATATTGAGCGTTTCCATGTTTTGTAATTGAATGAAAATAAGACACGTGTTTGAAACTGCTTGGCACACGATTGTGGGTGGACAACGGTCAGGATTTTAGAGTTTTTTAAAAGTGATGATTGCAGATTAAACTAAGGCACAGTTTTAAATGCTCTTTCCGAACATAATTTGTTCCTGCAATCACAGCCTGGCTTTTCTTCAATGTTCCATCTTGGTGGGATTGATGGATGCAGCTTTTATCTCTCCTGTCAACTGTTGAAATGCGTTTGAAATATGGTCCAACGTGAATAAAATATGGTAAAGTTTCAAAAATATTTTGGACATACCCCACCTGCTCACAGTAATATTACTGTTGTTCTGTATTTCTATTTTGTTTGATAATTCATACATTTGGTGCCGAACTGATTTGCTGGATTCGATATTCAGATGTTTTTGAAATGTTACGTTTGATTCTGTTGAACGTAGAATTGAGCTGCTTCTCAATGAAACGGGTTCAGTCCTCACGATGAGTTTTGGTGTTTTGCTGCTGAGGAGATGGTGTGTCTGGGTGACTTTGAATAAGTACAATTTGTGAAGCGGTTTTCTGTTTCTACGTTGTCTCTGCATTGTTCAAACTGGGTGACATTGAGCAGTTACACGTTTTCTGGTTAAATGTAAAAAGGTTTGCGCGTTTGAATCTCCTTGAAACACAATTGTGGGGAGTAAACGTGGCCGGTTTCGAAAATAAAGAAAGGAATTAAAGATTTGATTGACATTTTTAAATTTTACCTACTGATTACTGATTAAACTAAACCATGGCGTCATTCAGAACGCAATTCGTTACTGCAGTCTGAAACTATTTAATTAAAACGTTTTCAAATTCGTCAGTAAAATTAATATAACTTAAACAATTATAATGTGGTATTATCACCATATTATCCAAAGATGTTTCCATATTAATATCATTAATCATCAATTTCCTTCCACAATTCTGCTGTGCTTTGCACACCATCAGCATGACCGGAAAAGTTTGTAGGCTGGGAATATTTTGTGATTATTTATGAAACTGTTTTAATAATAACATACTGATTCTACAGCACTGTTCAATTACACAAGATATATTTGAATTAATTTTTATTTCTCTGATTACGTTTGCAGTTACTTAAATAGGAGTTTTATATTGCAGTTTGGCAATTTATGTATCCGGTTATAGTATTATTTATGTGCAGCAGCAAGAATATTAATTATCTCTTCAACGTCATTTGTAGTTGTCTCTGACCTAATCATAAAGAGTTTTCTCAGAGGTGGAAGTCGCTGACAGTGCAAGAATTGTTCTTATGATTTTATCTGAATTGTAGGAATGTCCAGACTGCACAGTGCTGGAGCTTGACAAGTAAAAGCTTGAAATTCAAAGAGATTAATTTAATTACAAAAAGAGAATATTAGCTTTGCAAAAAATAATAACATCCTGTCTCGCAGAGCTGTGCTGTACACAATATAACATTATTGAAATAAAACAAATTATACAATCGAAGAATAGATTATATCTGAGCCTCAAGCTTATTTCTTCTTAACTCGTAAATTGAACAAAAACATTTCTCCATCATTTTCTAGATATTACACATGTCTGAATTATTCCATCCGATAATTTGAAGTTTAATATTTAATTAAATCCAAATATTTATCAAATTTCAGGCAGGAGCAGGTTTTGAATTACAGAGAACCATGTTTTATTATTTATATTATGAGTACAAATCAGCTGACAGGTCAACTAATTGACAATTGGCAATAACTTGCAATGCGACTTTAGTACTAACTAATTCAACATAAATTAACCGCTACAATTGAGTAGCATACTGGCGTGTTATATCAAAGCTATTGGAGAATGTTTAATTGCCCTGAAAATAATTTAGAAAACAATACATTTATTTGCTCCGGTTGATGAGGTGGCCCGCCTCCATTGTTTTGTTGATTGTATTTAATTAAGACATTGGATCAAATCAGGTAATCAGTTTCCAATGTGAATGTTTCCTGGTTTGTTTATTTCTTATCAAACACTGGATCTCTGTCACAGACATTAAACTCCCCTCAATCTGTTCTATTTAATGTGTTCATTCTCAGTGAAAATACATTCTGCCCAGTTCAGACAGGAGAAATAGCTGAAAGGCGAAGGGAGTTTGAAATTTATATCAGTTTAATTTCACAGTGGTTATTAATTTCATTTGTCGTAAGTTGACCATTTATCAATTAGAATCAAGCAGTTTGAATGATTCGATCCCCTGTGTTTCAGAGTGAAATTTGACACACTAGGTACACTCTCATCCGCACACTCTTTCTCCCTCACACACTCCCTCTCTCCCAGAAACCCGGACTATTCCTCAAACACACAGACACTCTCTCTCACAGACACTCTCACATACACGATAGCTCTTCAAAAACACACAGTCTCTCTCACACACATACTCGGTCACACACGCATTGCCTCACACACTCATTCTCTTACATACTCTCTGTCTCCAACTTTCTCTCTCTCCAACTCTCCCTCACACACCAACAGACTGTCACTCGCTCTCTCACAGACACAGGCACATTATCCCTCTCTCTCTTTCAGACAATCTCCCTCTCTCACACTCTCACACACACTCTCTCTTACACGTTTTACCAATCTCACTCACATACACAATCATTCACAGACACACACTCTCGCACACATGCACTCTCGCACACATTATCTCTTGCACACACGCTCGTTCACACACATGCCCTGTCACACACATCTCTCCAACACAAAAACGCTCTCTCACATACAGGCTCTCTCACACATCCGTTCTCTCACGCATACACTCTCTCACACATACACTCTCTCTGACATGCATGGTCTCTTGCAGGCATGCTCTCTCACACACATGCTCTCACACACATGCTCTCTCACACACACACAGCCTCTCGCTCACACATGCTCTCTTGTACTCCTGCTCTCTCACACATATATCCTCTCTTGCATACATGCTCTCTCATACACATGCGCTCTGATACTCACACTCTCTCACACATTCACTCACTTGCTCACTCACACTCATGCTCGTTTACACACATGCTCTCTCACACACATGCTTTCTCACACACTTGCTCTGTTGCACACATGCTCTCACACCCATGTACTCTCCCACACATGCTTTCTCACACACACTCTCTCAATCACATATCTCTCACACTCACGCTCTCTTGCACACACGCTCCCTGACACACATGCCCTCTCACTCACATGCTCTCTCATACACTTGCTCTCTCACATACACACTCTCTCATACACTCACTCTCGACACTCATGCTCTCACACACACACACTCTGACACACACGCTCACACCCACACACTCTCTCTCATTCTCTCTTGCACACACGCACTCTGGCACACCTCATGGTCTCTCTCGTACTCATGATTTCTCGCACACATGCTCTCTCACACATGCTGTCTCACAGTCATGCTCTCTCACACACATGTTCTTTTGCACACATGCTGTCTCATGCACACGTTCTCTCACACACATGCTCTCTCACACATATGCTCTCTTGCACACATGCTCTCTCACACATATGGTCTGTTACACACTCACACACATGTGTTCTCACACACATGATCTCTCGCACACATGCTCTCACATACATGCTGTCTCACTCACATGCTTTGGTGCATACATGCTCTCTCACACACATGCTCTCTTGTGAAAGCACTCTTTCACTCACATGCTGTCTCACACACACAATTTTGCACATGCAGCCTCTCTCCTGTGCACACTATTTTGCTCCCTCACACACACAGATATCCTGTCGCTCGCAGAAATACACACAATCGCGCTCTCACACACAGATATTCTCTCACACACAGATACTCTCTTGCACACACACACTCACACGTGTACTCTCTCTCCCCCACTCTCTTGATCCATCTCTCGCAGAAACAATCACACGCATGCATGCAGACACATGCATACACACAGTCACGGGCTCTCACATACCCAAATTCTCCCTCACACACACACACACACACACACACACTCAGACACGCACACACTTTCAGATACACAGGTGAGAGCGACTGAACATCAATAATAATAATCATTATTATTGTCACAAGTAGGCTTACATTAACACTGCAATGAAGTTACTGTGAAAAGCCCCCAGTCACCACACTCTGGCGCCTGTTCGGATACACAGAGGGAGAATTCGGAATATCCAAACCACCTAACAGGTCGATTTTCGGGACTTGTGGGAGGAAACCGGATCACTCGGAGAAAACCCACCCAGACTCCGGGGAGAACGTGCAGACTCCGCACAGGCAATGACCCAAGTGGGAATCGAACCCGGGTCCCTGGTGCTGTGAAGCAACAGGGTTAACCACTGTGCTGCCGTGCCGCCAAATCAAGGCAGCATTGAAACGTGAGACCTAAAGCAGCCCAAACAAAGAATGAATGGATGGGAATCAGGGGAAGAATCTCCGCTGGTTGGAGTCACAACCAGCACCAAGGTGGATGGATTCCATTGCTGGAGGCCAATCAGCTCAGTTCTAGGACATCACTGCGAGACTTCTTCAGGGCAGTGTCCCAGGTCCAACCATCTTCAGCTTGTTCATCAATGGCCTTCTTTCCATCATCAGGTCTGAACAGGGGTTGATGGCAGATGATTGCATCATGCTCAGCACAATTTGCAACTGTGCAGTCACTAAATAAACCTGTAAATAAAGCAACATGGAGGCTCTATCCGGTTCTGGCTGACAAGTGGTAAGTAACAGTCAAGTCACCCAATTGAAGGCAATGCCCACCTCCAGTAAGAACAGATCTAACCACTGCCCCTTGACATTGACTGGCATTACCATCATTGAAAACCACTAACAACCTCCTGGTGAACAACATGGACCAGAAAGTGATCTGGGCGAGTCATAGAAATTTTGAGGCCAGAAGAACAGATCAAAGGTGAAAACCCATCTCCTGACTCCCCGAAGCCTGTCTACTATCTAAACATCCGCTGCTGAAGCTCATCGTGTCTCCGTAGGCAGCATTTTCCAAACCGATGACAGCGGCCATTTGGACAAGGACAATAGACACATGGGAACATCACCAACTGGAAGGTCCCCTCCTCACCATTCACCATCATGACTATGTAATATATCTCCGTTCCTGCACTGCCGCTGGTTCAACATCATGTATCGGACTCGGGGAAACACCACATGGACTGCAATGGTTAAAGAAGGAAGCTCAGCATCTTCTCAAAGTCAATGAGGGATGGAAGATAAATGCAGGCCGAGCCTACATCACAAGAATGAATAAACACAACACACTCTCTCTGACACAATATGACAAGACTTTTACGGGCACAAAAATCCCATTTGCAAAATGAAAATCCGTTAAGTCGCAGGAATGTTCATTGTCCCAGTTCTAAATTGTTTTCTCACTCAACTTTTTTCAGCACCACGCACTCACCCACTCTAACACATCAACCCTCACTCACACACGCTCACTCACCCTTTCACACACACACCCTCATTCACACACCCTCACTCACACACCCTCACTCACACACCCTCACTCACACACCCTCACACACACACCCTCACACACACACCCTCACTCACACACCCTCACTCACTCACACCCTCACACACACACCCTCTCACACACAACCTTACTCACACGCCCTCAATTACACCCTCACTCACACGCCCTCACTCTCACACCCTTGCATATACACCCTCACTCACACACCCTCACTCACACACCCTCACAAACACACCCTCACTCACACCCTCACTCACACCCTCACTCACACACCCTCACTCACACACCCTCACTCACACACCCTCACTCACACACCGTCACTCACACACCCTCACTCACACAACCTCACTCACACAACCTCACTCACACACCCTGACTCACACACCCTCACTCACACACCCTCAATCACACACCCTCACACACACACCCTCACACACACACACCCTCACTCACACACCCTCACTCACACACCCTCATTCACACATCCTCATTCACATACACTCACTCGCACACCCTCTCACACACCCTCTCTCACACACACCGTCACTCACTCTCATACCCTCACTCTCACACACCCTCACTCACACACCCTCACTCACACACCCTCACTCACACACCCTCACACACCCTCACTCACACCCTCACTCATACACCCGCAGTCACACACACCCTCATACACCCTCACTAACCCACCCTCTCACACACACATTCACACACACACCGTCTCACACCCTCACTCACACACCCTCTCACACAACCTCACTCACACACCCTCTCACACACAGACTCACACAACCTCACTCGCACGCCCTCACTTACACCCTCATTCACACGCCCTCACTCACACACCCTCAATCACACACCCTCACTCACACACCCTCACTCACACAACCTCACTCACACAACCTCACTCACACAACCTCACTCACACAACCTCACTCACACACACACCCTCACACAACCTCACACACAAACCCTCGCTCACACACCCTCACTCACACACCCTCATACACCCTCACTCACATACCCTCACTCACACACCCTCACTCGCACACCCTCTCTCACACACCCTCACTCTCACACCCTCACTCACACACCCTCACTCACACACACCGTCACTCACACACCCTCACTCTCATACCCTCACTCACACACCCTCTCACACACCCTCACTTACACATCCTCTCACACACCCTCACTCACACACCCTCACTCACACACCCTCTCACACACACAAACTCACACACCCTCTTACACACCCTCTCACACACCCTCTCACACACCCTCTTACACACCCTCTCACACACACACACACTCACAGCTCCCACTCTCCCACCCACACACACCCTCACTCACCCACCCACATTCATTCGCCCTCACTCATACACCCTCACTCACACACCCTCACTCACACACCCTCATACACCCACACTCACATACCCTCACTCACACACCCTCACTCACACACCCTCACTCACACACACTCACTCACACACCCTCTCACACACACCGTCACTCACACACCGTCACTCTCATACCCTCACTCACACAACCCTCACTTACTCATCCTCACTCACACGCCAAACTTACACCCTCATTCACACGCCCTCACTCACACACCCTCGCGCACACACCCTCACTCACACACCTTCACTCACACACCTTCACTCACACACCCTCACTCAAACAACCTCACTCACACACCCTCACACACACACCCTCATTCACACACCCTCACTCACACACAACCTCATTCACACACCCTCACTCACATACCCTCACTCACCCACCCTCACTCACACACCCTCAAACACACGCCCTCAAACACACGCCCTCACTCACATACCCTCACTCACACAACCTCACTCACACACCCTCATTCACACACCCTCATTCACACACATTCACACACACACCCTCACTCACACACCCTCATACACCCACACTGACATACACTCACTCACACACCCTCACTCACACACCGTCACTCACACACCCTCACTCTCATACCCTCACTCACACACCCTCACTCACACCCTCACTCACACACCCTCACACACACACTCTCATAGATCTCACTCACTCAACCACCCACATTCATTCACCCTCACTCAAAGTCTCACTCACAAACCCTCACTCACACACCCTCACTCACACACCCTCTCACACACACAGTCACTCACACACCATCACTCTCATACCCTCACTCACACAACCTCACTCACACGCCCTCACTTACACCCTCATTCACACACCATCACTCACACGCCCTCACTCACACACCCTTACATATACACCCTCACTCAAACCCTCACTCACACCCTCACTCACACACTCTCAATCACACACCCTCACTCCCACACCCTCACTCACACACCCTCACTCACACAACCTGACTCACACACCCTCACACACACACCCTCACTCACACACCCTCAATCATACACCCTCACTCACACACCCTCACACACACACCCTCACTCACACACCCTCACTCACACATCCTCACTCATACACCCTCATTCACACACCGTCACTAACACACCCTCACACACACACCCTCACTCACACACCCTCACTCACACACCCTCATTCACACACCCTCACACACACACCCTCACACACACATACTCACACACACACACTCACCCACACCCTCACTCATACACCTGCAGTCACACACGTCCTCATACACCCTCACTAACCCGCACTTTCACACACACATTCACACACACCGTCTCACTCCCCCACTCACACACCCTCGCTCACATACCCTCTCACACAACCTCACGCACACACCCTCTCACACACGCTCTCACACACAGACTCACACAACCTCTCTCACACGCCCTCACTCACACCCTCACTCATACACCCTCTCACACACACCCTCATACACCCTCACTCACACGCCCTCACTCACACGCCCTCACTCACACGCCCTCACTCACACGCCCTCACTCACACGCCCTCACTCACACGCCCTCACTCACACACCCTCACTCTCACACCCTCACTCACACACCCTCACTCACACACCCTCACTCACACACCCTCACTCACACACCCTCACTCACACACCCTCACTCACACACCCTCACTCACACACCCTCACTCATACACCCTCAGTCACACACACCCTCAGTCACACACCCTCATACACCCTCACTAACCCACCCTCTCACACACATATTCACACACACACCGTCTCACACAACACTCACACACCCTCTCACACAACCTCACTCTCACACACCCTCACTCACACACCCTCACTCACACACCCTCACTCACACACCCTCGCACACACACCCTCACTCACACACCCTCATTCACACACCCTCATTCACACACCCTCACTCACACACCCTCACTCACACACCCTCACTCACACACCCTCACTCACATACCCTCACTCACACACCCTCACTCACACACCCTCACACACCCTCACACACACACCCTCATTCACACACCCTCACTCACACACCCTCACTCACACACCCTCACTCACACACCCTCACTCACACAACCTCACTCACACAACCTGACTCACACACATACCCTCACACACACACGCCCTCACTCACACACCCTCACTCACACACCCTCACTCACACACACAAACTCACACACACAAACTCACTCACACACCCTCACTCACACACCCTCACTCACACACCCTCACTCACACACCCTCACTCACACATCGGAACTCACACACACAAACTCACTCACACACCCTCACTCACACACCCTCACTCACACACCCTCACTCACACACCCTCACTCACACACCCTCTCACACACACACACTCACAGCTCTCACTCACGCACCCACATTCATTCGCCCTCACTCACTCACCCACATTCATTCGCCCTCACTCATACACCCTCACTCACACACCCTCACTCACACACCTTCACTCACTCACCCTCACTCACACAACCTCGCTCACACACCCTCACACACACACCCTCATTCACACACACTCACTCACACACCCTCACTCACACACCCTCACTCACACAAATTCACTCACTCACCCTCACTCACACAACCTCACTCACACACCCTCACACACACACCCTCATTCACACACCCTCACTCACACACCCTCACTCACACACCCTCACTCACACACAACCTTATTCGCACACCCTCACTCACATACCCTCACTCACCCACCCTCACTCACACCCCCTCAAACACACACCCTCACTCACACACCCTCACACACCCTGACTCACACACCCTGACTCACACACCCTGACTCACACACCCTCACTCACACACCCTCACTCACACACCCTCACTCACACACCCTCACTCACACACCCTCACTCACACACCCTCACTCACACACCCTCACTCACACACCCTCACTCACACACCCTCACACACCCTGACTCAGACACCCTGACTCAGACACCCTCACTCACACACCCTCACTCACACACCCGCACTCACACACCCTCACTCACACACCCTCACACACACACCCTCACACACACCCTCACTCACACAGCCTCACTCACACAGCCTCACTCACTCACCCTCACTCACACACCCTCATCACACACCCTCACTCACACACCCTCACACACCCTGACTCACACACCCTCACTCACACACCCTCACTCACACACCCTCACTCACACACCCGCACTCACACACCCTCACTCACACACCCTCACACACACACCCTCACCCACACACCCTCACTCACACAGCCTCACTCACACAGCCTCACTCACACAGCCTCACTCACTCACCCTCACTCACACAACCTCACTCACACACCCTCACTCATGCACCCTCACTCACACACCCTCACTCACACACCCTCACTCACACACCCTCACACACACACCCTCACTCACACAGCCTCACTCACACAGCCTCACTCACTCACCCTCACTCACACACCCTCACTCACACACCCTCACTCACACACCCTCACTCACACACCCTCACTCACACACCCTCACACACACACCCTCACTCACACACCCTCACTCACACACCCTCACTCACTCACCCTCACTCACACACCCTCACTCACACACCCTCACTCACACACTCTCACTCACACACCCTCACTCACACACCCTCACACACACACCCTCACACACACACCCTCACTCACACACCCTCACACACACACACCCTCACACACTCACACCCTCACTCACACACCCTCACTCACACACCCTCACTCACACACCCTCACTCACACACCCTCACTCACACACCCTCACTCACACACCCTCACTCACACACTCTCACTCACACACTCTCACTCACACACTCTCACTGACACACCCTCACTGACTCACCCTCACTCACACGCACTCACTCACATGCCATCACTCACACACCCTCACTCACACACCCTCACTCACACACCCTCACTCACACACCTTCACTCACACACACACCCTCACTCACACACCCTCACTCACACACCCTCACTCACACACCCTCACACACTCACCCTCACTCACACACCCTCACACACTCACCCTCACTCACCCACCCGCACTCACCCACCCTCACTCACCCACCCTCACTCACACACCCTCACTCACACACCATCACTCACACACCCTCACTCACACACCCTCACTCACACACCCTCACTCACACACCCTCACTCACACACCCTCCCTCACACACCCTCACTCACACACCCTCACAGACACACTCACTCACACACCCTCACACACACACTCACTCACACACTCACTCACACAAACCCTCACTCACACACCTTCACTCACACACCCTCACTCACACACCCTCACTCACACACCCTCACACACACACCCTCACACACACACCCTCACACACACACCCTCACTCACACACCCTCACTCACATACCCTCACTCACACACCCTCACTCACACACCCTCACTCACTCACCCACACTCACACACCCTCACACACACCCTCACTCACACACCCTCTCACACACCCTCACTTACACATCCTCTCACACACCCTCACTCACACACCCTCACTCACACACCCTCACTCACACACCCTCACTCACACACCCGCACTCACACACCCTCACTCACACACCCTCACACACACACCCTCACACACACCCTCACTCACACAGCCTCACTCACACAGCCTCACTCACTCACCCTCACTCACACACCCTCATCACACACCCTCACTCACACACCCTCACACACCCTGACTCACACACCCTCACTCACACACCCTCACTCACACACCCTCACTCACACACCCTCACTCACACACCCGCACTCACACACCCTCACTCACACACCCTCACACACACACCCTCACCCACACACCCTCACTCACACAGCCTCACTCACACAGCCTCACTCACTCACCCTCACTCACACAACCTCACTCACACACCCTCATTCATGCACCCTCACTCACACACCCTCACTCACACACCCTCACTCACACACCCTCACACACACACCCTCACTCACACAGCCTCACTCACACAGCCTCACTCACACACCCTCACTCACACACCCTCACTCACACACCCTCACTCACACACCCTCACTCACACACCCTCACTCACACACCCTCACTCACACACCCTCACTCACTCACCCTCACTCACACACCCTCACTCACACACCCTCACTCACACACTCTCACTCACACACCCTCACTCACACACCCTCACACACACACCCTCACACACACACCCTCACTCACACACCCTCACACACACACACCCTCACACACTCACACCCTCACTCACACACCCTCACTCACACACCCTCACTCACACACCCTCACTCACACACCCTCACTCACACACCCTCACTCACACACCCTCACTCACACACTCTCACTCACACACTCTCACTCACACACTCTCACTGACACACCCTCACTGACTCACCCTCACTCACACGCACTCACTCACATGCCATCACTCACACACCCTCACTCACACACCCTCACTCACACACCCTCACTCACACACCTTCACTCACACACACACCCTCACTCACACACCCTCACTCACACACCCTCACTCACACACCCTCACTCACTCAGCCTCACTCATAACCCCTCACTCACACCCCCTCACTCACACACCCTCACTCACACACCCTCACTCACACACCCTCACTCACACACCCTCACACACTCACCCTCACTCACACACCCTCACACACTCACCCTCACTCACCCACCCGCACTCACCCACCCTCACTCACCCACCCTCACTCACACACCCTCACTCACACACCCTCACTCACACACCCTCACTCACACACCCTCACTCACACACCCTCACTCACACACCCTCACTCACACACCCTCACAGACACACTCACTCACACACCCTCACACACACACTCACTCACACACTCACTCACACAAACCCTCACTCACACACCTTCACTCACACACCCTCACTCACACACCCTCATTCACACACCCTCACACACACACCCTCACACACACACCCTCACACACACACCCTCACTCACACACCCTCACTCACATACCCTCACTCACACACCCTCACTCACACACCCTCACTCACTCACCCACACTCACACACCCTCACACACACCCTCACTCACACACCCTCTCACACACCCTCACTTACACATCCTCTCACACACCCTCACTCACACACCCTCACTCACACACCCTCACTCACACACCCTCACTCACACACCCTCACTCACACACCCTCACTCACACACTCTCACTCACACACTCTCACTCACACACTCTCACTGACACACCCTCACTCACTCACCCTCACTCACACACCCTCACACACTCACCCTCACTCACCCACCCGCACTCACCCACCCTCACTCACCCACCCTCACTCACCCACCCTCACTCACACACCCTCACTCACACACCATCACTCACACACCATCACTCACACACCCTCACTCACACACCCTCACTCACACACCCTCACTCACACACCCTCCCTCACACACCCTCACTCACACACCCTCACAGACACACTCACTCACACACCCTCACACACACACTCACTCACACACTCACTCACACAAACCCTCACTCACACACCTTCACTCACACACCCTCACTCACACACCCTCATTCACACACCCTCACACACACACCCTCACACACACACCCTCACACACACACCCTCACTCACACACCCTCACTCACATACCCTCACTCACACACCCTCACTCACTCACCCACACTCACACACCCTCACTCACACACCCTCACTCACACAACCTCACTCTCACACCCTCACTCACACACCCTCACTCACACACCCTCACTCACACACCCTCACTCACACACCCTCACTCACACAGCTCACTCACACACCCTCACTCACATACTCTCACTCACACAACCTCACTCACACACACTCACTCACACACACTCACTCACACACACTCACTCACACACACTCACTCACACACCCTCACTCACATACCCTCACTCACACACACTCACTCACACAGACTCACTCACACACCCTCACTCACATACCCTCACTCACACACTCTCACTCACACACCGTCACTCACTCACCCTCACTCACACACAGTCACTCACACATCCTCACTCACACACCCTCACTCACACACCCTCACTCACACACCCTCACTGGACTGTAACGTACACAGCTCAGTGAGCTGGATTGTGACGTACACAGCTCAGTGAGCTGGATTGTGACGTACACAGCTCAGTGAGCTGGATTGTGACGTACACAGCTCAGTTAGCTGGATTGTGACGTACACAGCTCAGTTAGCTGGATTGTGACGTACACAGCTCAGTTAGCTGGATTGTGATGTACACAGCTCAGTTAGCTGGAGTGTGACGTACACAGCTCAGTTAGCTGGATTGTGACGTACACAGCTCAGTTAGCTGGATTGTGACGTACACAGCTCAGTTAGCTGGATTGTGACGTACACAGCTCAGTGAGCTGGATTGTGACGTACACAGCTCAGTTCGCTGGATTGTGATGTCCACAACTCAGTTCGCTGGATTGTGACGTCCACAGATCAGTTAGCTGGATTGTGATGTCCACAGCTCAGTGAGCTGGATTGTGACGTACACAGCTCAGTTAGCTGGATTGTGACGTACACAGATCAGTTAGCTGGATTGTGATGTCCACAGCTCAGTTCGCTGGATTGTGACGTCCACAGATCAGTTAGCTGGATTGTGATGTACACAGCTCAGTTAGCTGGATTGTGAGGTACACAGCTCAGTGAGCTGGATTGTGACGTACACAGCTCAGTTAGCTGGATTGTGAGGTACACAGCTCAGTTAGCTGGATTGTGACGTACACAGCTCAGTTAGCTGGACTGTGGCGTACCCAGCTCAGATAGCTGGATTGTGATGTACACAGCTCAGTTAGCTGGATTGTGACGTACACAGCTCAGTTAGCTGGATTGTGACGTACACAGCTCAGTTAGCTGGATTGTGACGTACACAGCTCAGTTAGCTGGATTGTGACGTACACAGCTCAGTTAGCTGGATTGTGACGTACACAGCTCAGTTCGCTGGATTGTGATGTACACAGCTCAGTTAGCTGGATTGTGACGTACACAGCTCAGTTAGCTGGATTGTGACGTACACAGCTCAGTTAGCTGGATTGTGACGTACACAGCTCAGTTAGCTGGATTGTGACGCACACAGCTCAGTTCGCTGGATTGTGACGTACACAGCTCAGTTAGCTGGATTGTGACGTACACAGCTCAGTTAGCTGGATTGTGATGTACACAGCTCAGTTAGCTGGATTGTGAGGTACACAGCTCAGTGAGCTCGATTGTGACGGACACAGCTCAGTTAGCTGGATTGTGACGTACAGAGCTCAGTTAGCTGGATTGTGATGTACACAGCTCAGTTAGCTGGATTGTGACGTACACAGCTCAGCTAGCTGGATTGTGACGTACACAGCTCAGTGAGCTGGATTGTGACGTACACAGCTCAGTTAGCTGGATTGTGACGTACACAGCTCAGTGAGCTGGATTGTGACGTACACAGCTCAGTTAGCTGGATTGTGACGTACACAGCTCAGTGAGCTGGATTGTGACGTACACAGCTCAGTTAGCTGGATTGTGACGTACGCAGCTCAGTGAGCTGGATTGTGAAGTACACAGCTCAGTTAGCTGGATTGTGAGGTGCACAGCTCAGTTAGCTGGATTGTGATGTACACAGCTCAGTTAGCTGCATTGTGAGGTGCACAGCTCAGTTAGCTGGATTGTGACGTACACAGCTCAGTTCGCTGGATTGAGACGTACACAGCTCAGTTAGCTGGATTGTGACGTACACAGCTCAGTTAGCTGGATTGTGACGTACACAGCTCAATTAGCTGGATTGTGACGTACACGGCTCAGTGATCTGGATTGTGACGTACTCAGCTCAGTTAGCTGGATTGTGACGGACACAGCTCAGTAAGCTGGGCGGCTGGTTCGTGATGGAAAGCGACCCCAACAGCGCGAGTTCAATTGCTGTATCGGCTGAGGTTCTCATGAAGACCACCATTCTCAAACTTGCCCCTCATCTGAGATGTGCTGACCCTCAGGTCAAATCACCACAAGTCAGCTCTGAAAAGGAGAGCAGTCTCTGTGATTATGGCGCCATTTACATTTTATTTTACATGATGGCTGAAATAATGGGGAAAACCCTCTGCTCCTCTCATTCAATTCAATGAAAGTTACATCATTCAGGTGGCATCAAAATGCTATTTTTTGTCATGTGATAGAGATGGAGAGAGAGATGTGAGTTTCTATTGAGGGGCCATAGAGATGGTGATCCCCAAATGATAGACGCTGAAATGTGGATGTAACGTTTAATGAGAAAATATTCGGATAAACGCATGGTCACATTTTGAAGTGCTTGTTAACTTATAAATCACAAATAACAGAGTCTAACTTGTTGAATGGACCATTCTCCCCCAGCGACACCGTCTCCGCCCACTCTCTACAGCCTGGTCTCCTGTCAGCAACACAACAGCGACGGCTCCGTGACCTTCGGCTGTTTGGCGATGGACTACTCCCCAGAAATCACCAGCCTTACCTGGAAGAAAGATGGGCAGCTGATCACCACTGGAGTTAAGAAATACCCGTCAGTGAGAAACAAGAAGGGAACCTACACCCTGAGCAGCCAGTTAACCATCACCGAGTCAGAGGGGGGATGCAGCAAAATCAGCTGTGAGGTTCGACACAGCGGCTCAGACAAGAGCATTGGAATGGAATGTAAGTGTTGTGGAATCTGTGAGAAACAGACGCTTTGATTACTTTATTTACATCTTTGGTCATAACACATTTATGGTTCTCTGCATAGTTCTGATTCCTGCGAGAAATAGTGACCACAGAGAAACTGTTAAAATACAATTAGTAATTTTATTGATTACATCTTCTTCAAGAAATGTCTCACTTGTGTTTCTTGAAGGTGGAGTCAACACTCCAAATGTTCTCCTCACCGTGAGTTCCAATGAAGAAATCTCAAGACAGAAATTTGCAACCATGATCTGTTCAATCAACGATTTCCATCCAAAGTCAATGACGGTGAAGTGGCTGAAGAATGGACAACCCATGGGTTCAGGATTTGTCACCTCGCCCCCCTGTGAAGTGAACGGGAACTTCTCGGCGAGCAGTCGGCTGTCAGTCTCCGCTGGGGAATGGTTCAGCAAAGCGGTCTATACCTGCCAGGTCACTCATCAAGAGGTCACACAAAGTCAAAATATCACTGCGTCTGGTAAGAGACTCAAACAGTGGAAACAATAAATCATCCTGCACTCTGATGTTAATCCAAATCAGGAATTTACTGAAGTTAGTGTAAAGCACAGAACAACTTCTAATTTACTGCCATGTGGTGTGTGTTTCATTCTGATGTAAGAGCTGCATGAGGGTTGCTTATCATTCACGATTTTATGAATATAGAAATAAATTTATCCCTATAATTTGAAGTAATTTAGTGAGTGAGGTGGATGAATGAAATGAAAATCGCTTATTGTCACAAGTAGGCTTCAAATGAAGTTACTGTGAAAGGCCCCTAGTCGCCACATTCCGGCGCCTGTTCGGGGAGGCTGGTATGGGAATTGGACCCGCGTTGGTGGCCTGCCTTGGTCTGCTTTAAAAGCCAGCTATTTTGCCCTGTGCTAAACCAGCCCCTGGTGGACTTGATACCAGCTTTATCCTGAGACGGCTGATTATATTTGAGTCAGTGGGTGTCTCAAACACTTAACTGATAACAGCTCCGGGGGAAAGCGTTGGAAAGTTCATCCAACCTATTTATGGATCAGCCGCCAGTACTTCGTTCCTGAGATCAGGAATGGAATATTTGTATTGGGAATGCTGAAATGCTGATTCGTTCGAACAATATCGGGGCTGACTGTATTTCACAATGAGAATAGTTTTCACAAACCAAACTGATTTTCCATTGCGGATAGAAGATTAAAGGCGGTCTTTAGAGGTTGATGTTTCGAAGTTGATTCATTCCCATTTAGAGTTCAGGCTGAATCCTGTTGTCCTGATTCTGAAGATCAAACTTGGGTTGATTTCCACTTTTTTCATTCGCAGATCCTTCCCTTTGCACTGATGCCTCAGTAACAATACTGCCACCACCAATAGAACAGGTCTTACTGGAGGCGACTGTAACCTTAACCTGCGTCATTTCGAATGCTCCTTATGGAGTCAACGTGTCCTGGAGTGAAGCGAAGAAGCCGCTGAAATCAGAGATTGCCGAGCAGCCTGGGGCAGATACTGAGAGCGTGGTCAGCAAATTAAACATCTCGACACAAGCCTGGCTGAGTGGGGCTGTGTTTGACTGTGTGGCGAGCCACCAGGACCTGCCGACTCCTTTAAGAATTTCAATCCACAAAAAAATAGGTGAGCGGTGAGACTGAAGCAATAAGTGAGTCATTGTGTCTATTTCTAGTGTCAGTGCAGCGGTCAGTGTTTAGCATTCAGTGTATTTATGGTCCATTCTGATTGGTAATTCCACTAACTAAATACTCTGGGCGTTTAGAGTTTAAGGGGGAAATTGATATGCAGATGAATGAACAATGAAACCCAACAGTGATATTGGGTTTAGATGGAGCGAGACCATAGACCACAAGACTGAGGAACATACGTTGGCCATTGGGCCCATCAACACCGGTCCAGCCTGCAGTGAGGTCATGACTGATCTGATGTGATAATCTTAAACTCGTCTTTCCCGACTTATCCCCATATCTCTTGACGCATTCACAGATTTAAAGTATGTCTCCCTCAACCTTGAACATACTGAACAACCCAGAATCTACAGCCCCCCGGGTTAAATAATTCCACAGCTTCCCTACTCTCTGAGAGAGGAAATTCCACCTCATCTCTGTCTGAAATGGGCGAACCCTCACTTTGTGATCATGCACGCTGGTCCTAGACGCTCCCACACGGGAAAACAACCCCTCAGCATCTATCCTAAGGAGCTCCCTGAGAATCTTTCATGTCTCAATTAGGTGGCCTTCATTCCTCTAAACTCCAATAAGTACAGCCCAGCCTACTTAACCTCAGCTCATAAGAAAATCCCTCCATACTCGGGATCAACCTCGTGAACCTTCTCTGGACTGCCTTCAAAACCAATCTGTCTTCCTTAGATAAGGGCGCCGAGACTGTTCAAAGTATACCAGGTGCAGTCTAACCAATGCCTTGTATAGTTTTAGCCAGACTTCCCCATGTTTATATAATATTCCCTTTGAAATGAATGTCAACATTCAATTTGTCTCCATATTACCGGCATAACTTGCTTTGTGTGATTTTTGCACGAGGACCCCCAATTCCCCGTTACTTCAGCTTTCTCCAGTCTTTCTCCATCTGAATAATATTCAGTTATGTACTTCCTCCTACCAAAGTGTCTAACCTCACATTCTCGGTCCCTCTGTGTATTTTCTGTAATCCTCACCACTTGCCTTTCTACCTATTTTTTGTCATCTGCAAACGTGGGAATAGAACATTCATTTATTAAACACAGTTTTGAAATTCATGTATATTACATCTACTGGCTCCCCTCTCTCTCGCCTTCTCGTTATCACCTCAAATAAGGGCAATAAATTTGTCAGGCAATGATTTCCTCTTCACGAGGCCACGCTGACTCTGTTGATTATATTGAGTATTTCTAAATGCTCAGCGATTGGATCCGTTATAATGGACTCGAACCGTTTCCCACTGACAGATGTTAAGGTCACTGGCCTATCGTTACCTGTTTTTGTCTCCCTTCCCTTTTGAATAAGGGTGTTACATTGGCAGTTTCCCAATCCTCTTGGGGTAAGGTGGGAGGAGCCTGGTGTGGAGTTTAGACACCAGCACAGAACAGCTGGGCCGAATGGTCCGTTCCCCTGCTATCCACATTCTGAAACTTTCGAATCCAATATGTAAATTCTCAGGGAAAAGGCTTGTGTCCACCTCTGCTCCGAGCTCGGAAACCGGACAGATCCCAAAGTGGAAAATGGAAACCTTTAAAATCCAACACAAAACACATTTCTCTCACATCTAACCCGCGGTTCCATTGTCTCCAGAATTCCCCATTTTATTTACATTTATTGTACATTTTCTGCAGATCCCAACCCGCGGGAACCGTCCGTCTCTGTCCTCCTGCCCTCGGCTGAAGACGTCTCCGCTCAGAGATTCGTCTCCCTCAGCTGCTTAGTGAGAGGTTTCTCCCCCCGAGAGATCTTCGTCAAGTGGACCGTCAATGACAAGCCGGTGAATGCCGGGAACTACAAGAACACCGAGGTGATGGCGGAGAACGGCAATAGCTCCTTCTTCATGTACAGCCTGTTATCCATTGCAGCGGAGGAGTGGGCCAGCGGTGCTTCTTACTCCTGTGTGGTGGGACATGAAGCCATCCCCTTGAAGATCATCAACAGAACGGTTGATAAATCCAGCGGTAAACCCAGTTTTGTGAACATTTCCCTCGCTCTGATGGACACCGTTAATTCATGTCAATGAGAATCTATCAATTGCATTTCGAACTAAATAAAAAAATTAAAAAGTTTTTTTTCCTCCAATTGTGATTTAAATGTACAGCCACTTAATTAATGGAGCTTCCACTTTGCTGATATTAGATCTGTTCAATGAGACCCGGATTTCTACAGGTCTCAGCCCCAGGTCTGATACAACCAGAGCTCCCAGCTCAGATACACCCTGGGTTGGAGACAGAGTAAAATTCATTCATTGCAGGATTCACAAAATATATTCATTGACTTTCTTCTCGCTGAGGAGAAATCGGACACTTTCCCATTTCAGACAGACAAACACATCACATTTAGATCTCGGTGTTCCTGCTTCTCCCATTGCCCATCCCTTTAAAATTGATGTCAGCTTAAAATTGCTGCATCACACCCACTGGGAACTAAATTGAGAATCAAACAGAAACAAGGACCAACAATCACCCATCAAGGAGAGGGGAAAGGGAAATGTTTAATCCATTATATCTCCACCTCTCCTACAAAATCAGTAGGAGCCCCTAGGTAATCCACTGTCCCCCCACCTCCCCCACAGAGACAGGAGGAGGGGCATTAGTTAATGCACTCTACTGCCACTTCCTCAAAAGAGAGAGGAAGGGGCATAAATTAATCCACTGCAACCACACTTCCCAAAACAAAGACCGGGGGGGGGGGGGTTATAGTTAATCCACTACATCCCCACTTCTCCAACAGAGAGTGGGGAATGGACGTTAGCTAATGCCCTGCACCCCAACTCCCTAACAAAGAGGAAGGGACTTAGTGAACCCACTATACCCCTCACTTCCACACCAAAGCATGGGGGCAGTAGTTAATCCAGTGTATCACCACGCCCCAACAAATAGTGGGGGAGGAGCATTAATTAACCCTGTACCCCCACTTTCCCACCAAGGAGCTGGGGCATTAGTTGATTCACTGTACAGCCGCTTCCAACAAAGAAAGGGGGAGGGCCTAAATAAATGCACTGTCCGCCCACTTCCCCAACAGAGAGGGATGGGCAATATAAACCCATTTTACCTCCACTTTCCCGACCAAAAGAGGAGGAAGGTGATGAGTGAACTCACTGTATCTCCACCTCCTCAGCAGGGGGAACCCAAAGAGAATTTGTTCAGCTGGCCAGAGAGGGAGAGACTATTAAATCACTATCCACCTACTCCCCAAGCAGGGAATTTGGGAGTGGATGTGTCTCTACACTAAGGACTCAGTTACTGACATTACAAGACGGCTTGTAGCTTACTGGTTGAAGATTTTAAAAACCCATCATGCTAAAGATGTTCTTAAACTATCTATTCACGCAACATATTTTTTTTAGCACCCTTGTTCCTCTTATCCATATGCAACAACTGATTTCCCAAAATCCAAATCCAGATGGTGATTGAATTCTCCCTGGGTTTTCAGTGTTCTCTCCTGAGGCACCTCCTTGTATTTTTGCATTCGGTCAATGATGTCAGCTTGCAACTCACACAAAACACATTTATAAGCAGAAAGTTCAACATATTCTACATCGGTACCAATAATACCCACAACTGGCAAAGCTACAGGCAGCTGATACAAATACACAGACAGATAAAGACACAAACACTAAACATACAGGCACACGTACACACACCCACAACCATATACATGAGCACACATAGACACAAACACATACATAGATGTACACATAGAAACACATGCATACATATACACATAAACAAACAAAAATTTACAAACATGCACATAAACACAAAAAAGCACACGTTTATGTACACAGAGACACTCGTGTACACACACACGCAAATTCACACACACAAGCCGGCATGCACAAACATGCACATACATCCACATGTCCACACAGATACACAAATATGCAAACACAAACATATAAAACCAGACAAGCAGACTGACACAAGAATATGAAACACAACTGTAAGCAACTACATATACATAATAGTAAAAATAATGTTTATTGTCACAAGTAGGCTTATGTTAACACTGCAAGAAGTTACTGTGAAAAAACCCTAGTCGCCACACTCTTGGCGCCTGTTCGGGTACACAGAGGGAGAATTCAGAATGTCCAAATTACCTCACAAGCACATCTTTCGGGACCTGTGGGAAGAAACCGGAGCACCCGGACGAAACCCACACGGACACAGGGAGAACATGCAGACTCCGCACAGACAGTAACCCAAGCCAGGAATCGAACCTGGGACTCTGGCGCTGTGTAGCAACAGTGCTAACCACTGTGCTACCGTGCCGCCCACTATCGCACAATTTCACAATGACAGAAATATTTCCATTAAAACAGAGACAATAATCCACATTAACACACTAATGGGCACACATAGTCACATATTAACAGATTCGTACACACGCTCATACAAACACACATGAATACACATGGAGGTGTCAATACACAGCAATAGATAGCTATAAACAAACATCAACGCACAAATAGCACTGCTGCCTCACAGCGCCACAAACCCGGCTTCAATTCCAGCCTCGGGTGATTGTCCGTGTTGAGTTTCCACACTCTCCCGTGTCCGTGTTTGCTCCGCGTGCTCCAGTTTCCTCCCACAGTCCAAAGATGTGCAGGTTAGGGGGATTAGCCATGCTCTATCACCCCTTCGCGCCCAAAACGTTAGGTGGTGTTACGAGGTTCTGGGGATAGGGCAGGGCGTGCACCGTGCACCTCGGTAGGGTGTTCTTTCGAAGGGTCGGTGCAGACTCAATAGGCCGAATGGCCTCGTTCTCCACTGTAGGGATTATATGATGATGATTCTGTGATGAAATACACGCATTGACACACACAGACACACACACGCATTTATCCAGGCACAAACATTAAGACACTGGCATGCATGTTGAACGCAAAAAGACACATTAACACATATATTGCTAGACAGGAAAGTATAAACACATATTAACACAGGCAATAATATATAAACATAGATTTCAACACATATACATACAATATATCACTCATATATACACATTGAAAGAAGACAAACAAAGTTCCGGTTTGGGCCACTGTCTGTGCGGAGTCTGCACATCCTCCCCGTGTGTGCGTGGGTTTCCTCCGGGTGCTCCGGTTTCCTCCCACAGTCCAAAGATGTGCAGGTTAGGTGGATTGGCCATGATAAATTGCCCTTAGTGTCCAAAATTGCCCTTAGTGTTGGGTGGGGTTACTGGGTTATGGGGATAGGGTGGAGGTGTTGACCTTGGGTAGGGTGCTCTTTCCATGAGCCAGTGCAGACTCGATGGGCCGAATGGCCTCCTTCTGCACTGTAAATTCTATGAAAAAAAAAATCACACACAAGCGCTGACACACAAATACACAGACCAATACTCATTGACACGATGAACACACAGTGAACCTACACAGACATCTGGACACACAACAGAGGAGTAAATCAAAACACGGAACTTCGCATCGACACAGACACAAAAGCTAAGGAACAAACACAAACGTCAGGCAATGGCGGCACGGTGGCATAGTGGTTAGCGCTGCTGCCTCACGCCACCATGGACCTGGGGTTCATCCCGATCCTGGGACTCTGTCCCGGTGGAGTTTTCACATTCTCCCCATGACCTGTGGGTCTCACCCCGACAACCCAAAGATGTGCAGGGTAGGTGGATTGGCCATGCTAAATTGCCCCTTAATTAGAAAAAAAAGTTAAAGACATCAATTTCTGAGAGTCATGAACGCAACAGTAGATATGCAATGACAAATATATTAAAGAATAAATTAGCAGCGGGAGAAAATGAAACGAGAATATAAAAATAAATCGTGGATTAATAAACAATCTAATTATATTTATTTGGCTCTATCCTCATAGATACCACAGACCACACCTGGACTGAAGACGATGAGGATGATAACGGGAACATCTGGACAACCGCTTCCACATTCATCACCCTGTTCTTCCTGAGCATTTCCTACAGCGCTGCAGTCACTCTGGTGAAGGTGAGAAGATTCAATCCACTCACACTTCAAACTGACAGAAGCCGTTTCAAAAATCTCTAAATGTTTGATTGATTGAAAACTCTAACATCAATGTCCCCGATCATAAACATCTGCTTCATCATTTTCTCTCTCTTTTACAGATCAAGTGATCGGTTGACGTTCGGACGCTGTAGATTTTCCTCAGCTGTTTATTATGATGTGTGTGTGACACAAATGCAATATCTCCTCTTGGTGACTCGAACAGTAAAATTCTCTCAGTTTATTATTCTGCATCTGTAACTGAGACAATCATGGACAGTATTTCTGTTTCCCAGTTTGAAATGTCCGAGATAATTTTGGCTGTAATGTAATTGTAGCTAATAATTTCCCTCAATATCTAAGTAAAGTAATTTATCTCGTTCCCTACTCATAACTTTGGCCTTCCCTTTACATTGAGCTCCTGTTCTCTCTTTCTGATGTCTGTTACAGTTGTACATACATTTGGCAGCTCAGAGGGCATGTGTTCTGTTCTCACTGTGACCCTCAATCGTTATGTTTCCTTTCGTCAACTTCAAAATAAACTTTTGTGGAATATTTTCTCTGAAATTTTAATAAATATTGAATGAAAAATGAAGAAAATAAGACTTGTCTGAACTCCTTTCTCTCAGGCCCATCGGCACCGCTCCATTTCCCCGATTACACAGTTTTCTCCCTTTTCCCAGACAGATATTTCTCACCAGTCCTGTTTGGGATGTGTCTGAACTCAAGGCCCCTCAGTGAAAGAGCCACTGCGCCACCAAGCGGCCCATCCGGGTAAACACACCTTCACCTTTGCCTTTTTATGGTTAAACTCCAGAGACAGAATGATTGCACAGCTAAAGAATTCCACAGATTCACTGCGCTCTGAGAGAAGAAATGTCGCCTCATGTCTGTCTTAAATTTGAGACCCCTTACTTTGAGATTATGCCCTCTGGTCCTGGACTCTCCCACAAGAGGATACTCCCTCTCAGCATCTACCGTGTCAACCCCCCTGAGAATGCTTATGTCTCAAAAAGGTCACCTCTCATTCGTCTCAACTCCAATGAGTACAGGCCCAAACAACTCAACCTCTTCTAATCAGAAAATCTCTCCATATCCGGGACTAACCTTTAGTTAATTGGATTAGGCCAGTTTTCAGAGGCTAGATTCACAGTATAAAAGTGATCCACCGACAGTGCAGACTTTGTTTTCACTGAGTGCTGAATTTGGTGCATTTGAGTGCCATAGTGAGAGTTTGGTGACTGAGGGAGTTGGGTGAGGAGGGAGTAAGGTGCTCCTTTCATTTTGTTTCCTACATTTCCGCAAAGAGCGAGAAAAGAGCCAGGCGTTTACAGAGAGTGCAACTGACTGGGAGCAGAGTCGGAGGGCGGAGGTCCAGTTGGTCCACAGGGCAGCTATATTCTGTAAGGTAAGAGGGGATTGAGGCTAGGCCAGTTGCATGCTCCTCCTGTAGGATGTGGGTGGTGAGGGATACCACCAGTGTCCCCGCTGACTATACCTGCGGGAAGTGCACCCAACTCCAGCTCCTTGGAGACCGTGTTAGGGAACTGGAGCTGGAGCTGGATGAACTTCGGATCATCCGGGAGGCAGAGGGGGTTATAGAGAAGAGTTACAGGGAGGTAACCACACCCAAGGTACAGGACAAGAGTAGCTGGGTTACAGTCAGGGGAAAGGAAACAAACAGGCAGACAGTGCAGAGATCCCTCGTGGCCCTTCCCCTTCAAAACAAGTATACCGTTTTGGATGCTGTTGGGGGGGGGATGACCTACCGGGGGAAAGCCCCAGCGGCCAGGTCTCTGGCACTGAGTCTGACTCTGGGGCTCAGAAGGGAAGGGGGAGAATGGAAAAGCAATAGTAATAGGAGATTCAATGATTAGGGGAATAGATAGAAGATTCTGTGGTCGCGAGCGAGACTCCCGGAAGGTATGTTGCCTCCTGGTTGCCAGGGCCAGGGATGTCTCGGATCGTGTCTTCAGGATCCTTAAGAGGGAGGGGGAGCAGCTAGAAGTCATGGTGCACATTGGTACCAACGACGTAGGTGGGAAAAGGGGTGTGGAGGTAATAAACAAGTTTAGGGAGTTAGGCTGGAAGTTAAAAGCCAGGACAGACAGAGTTGTCATCTCTGGTTTGATGCCGGTGCCACGTGATAGCGAGGCTAGGAATAGGAAGGGAGTGCAGTTGAACACATGGCTGCAGGAATGGTGTTTGAGGGAGGGCTTCAGGTATTTGGATAATTGGAGTGCATTCTGGGGAAGGTGGGACCTGTACAAGCAGGACGGGTTGCATCTGAACCAGAGGGGCACCAATATCCTGGGAGGGAGGTTTTCTAGTACACTTCGGGAGGGTTTAAACTAATTTGGCAGGGGAATGGGAACCGGATTTGTAGTCCAGCAACTAAGTTAGACGATATTCAGGACGGGAAAACGTGTAGTGAGGCAGTGGGGAAGGGAACACTGACAAAGGAGAGTACTTGCGGGCACGGAGATGGGTTGAAGTGTATATACTTAAACGCAAGAAGCATCAGGAATAAGGTGGGTGAACGCCAGGCATGGATCGGTACTTGGGACTACGATGTGGTGGCCATCACGGAAACTTGGATAGAAATGGTTGTTGGAGGTCCCTGGTTATAGATGTTTCAATAAGATTCGGGAGGGTGGTAAAAGAGGTGGGGGGGGGGCATTGTTAATTAGAGATAGTATAACAGCTGCAGAAAGGCAGTTCGAGGAGTATCTACCTACTGAGGCAGTATGGGTTGAAGTCAGAAATAGGAAAGGAGCAGTCACCTTGTTGGGAGTTTTCTATAGGCCCCCCAATAGTAGCAGAGATGTGGAGGAACAGATTGGGAAACAGATTTTGGAAAGGTGCAGAAGTCACAGGGTAGTAGTCATGGGTGACTTCAACTTCCCAAACATTGAGTGGAAACTCTTTAGATCAAATAGTTTGGATGGAGTGGTGTTTGTGCAGTGTGTCCAGGAAGCTTTTCTAACACAGTACGTAGATTGTCCGACCAGAGGGGAGGCCATATTGCCGCCGTCTGCTCCATGATCCCTTTTAGTTCCTTTGCCATCGCTGGCACCCTGCCCGTTTTCGAGCTTGACCGGTCCAAGCCAGGGCCAATAACTATGTTGAAGTCCCCTCCTATGACCAAAATGTGTGAGTCCAGGTCCGGTATCTTCCCCAGCATCCTCTTTATAAACTTCACATCATCCCAATTTGGCACGTACACATATACTAATACCACCTGCATCCCCTCCAGTTTCCCACGGACCATAATGTACCGATCTCCCACATCTGAAATTATTCTACCCGCCTCAAACACCACCCGTTTATTGATCAGGATCGCGACCCCCTCCAGTCTCTGTGTCTAGACCCGATTGAAAGACCAGACTGACCCAGCCTTTCCTCCATCTAATCTGATCAGTTACTCTAAGGTGCATCTCCTGCAACATTACCACGTCTGCCTTCAGTCCCCTAAGATGCGCGAACACATGTGCCCTCTTGACCGGCCCATTTAACCCTCAAACATTCCAGGTGATCAGCCTCGTGGGGGGACTCATTGCCCCACCCACCCTTTCAACGATCAGCCATCCCCTTTTATGGGCCCACCTGCAGCCCATGCTCCACGACAGCCTCCGCCCCCAACCTCCTCTCTGTCCCTTAGCCCAAATCCCTCCTTCGTCAGCAGAACATTCACCTCCTCCCTCCCCCTAGTAACAACACTCTGTAACCCAAACCCTTTAATAAACCGAACATATGCACCCCCACCTCCCCATTGCGCTTCCGTGAGCAAGCCCGCCCAGCTCGCTTGGTGGCCCCCATCCCTGGCGCTGGATTGTCTCCCACCTATTGTCCCCTCACCACCCTCCCCTCACTCATACAAACTAACTCCAACATCATACAATCCCCACACAATTGCCCGACAGAAAACACCAAAATCTAAACAAGCAGACCTCCATCCCCCAACAGTGCAAATGAAAACCTTAACTCACTCAGCTCTACCGCTGGTCCCAAATCAATGCAAAATGCATTACAAAGAGCTTCCAGAAAACGAGAAATAAGAAACTTTTTTTAAAAAAAGAACAGAAACACCAAAAAAAAACATGAACATTGCAGCAAAGTTCAAAAGTTCTCGGTCCACCACCAGTCCTTTCCTTTTTGCGAAGTCCAGCACGTCCTCAGGTGATTCAAAATAAAAGTGCTGCTCCTCACGCATGACCCAAAGATGGGCCGGAGACAACAGTTTGAACTTCACCTTTTTCTTAAAAAGGATTGACCTGATCTGGTTGAAGCCTGCTCTTCTCCTGGCCACCTCCACACTCAGGTCCTGATAGATCCGCAGGATACTGTTATCCCACTTACAGCTCCGTGTCTGCTTGGCCCACTGTAGAATGCGCTCCTTATCCAAGCACCTGTGGAATCTCACGACCATTGCCCTCAGGGGGTCTCCCATTCACGGCTTCCTCGCGAGCTCTCTGTGAGCCCTGTCCACCTCCAAGGGTCGGGGGAATGCCCCATCCCCCAGCAGCTTCTCAAACATGTCCGTGATGTATGCCCCAGCGTCCGCTCCTTCAGACCCCTCCGGGAGCCCAACAATTCTCAATTTCTGCCGGCGAGACCTATTCTCTTGGTCCTCCACCTTTTCCAGGGGCTTCTTCTGCTGGTCTCTCAGCATCCCCACCTCCAACTCCACCGCAGTTTGATGTTCCTCCTGCTCAGCCAGTGCCTTCTCTACCTTCTGGATCGCCCAATCTTGGGCGTCCAATCTAAGCTCCAGCCGCTCAATTGACTCTTTTATCGGGTCCAAGCTGTCCAGTTTCTGCTTAGCAAAGCCTTCCTGAATAACTTGCATCAGCTGCTCCAGAGACTGCTGGGTCGACAAACCAGAGGTCCGGTCATCCGCTATGCTGTCTCCTGCTGCAGCTTCAGCCCAAGCGTTCTCTGTCTTTCTGTTTCTGCCTTGATGAGCATGTCTAGTCCTTCTCTCCATGCACCAATGTGGGAATTCAGTACACAATTGCCTCTGTCATCAGTTTTACAATTCAAGTCCGGTAGAAAATTGGGGGAAAAGGCCCAAAATGCTGACTCGAGTGGGAGCCAGCAAATGTGTGACTTACTCCTTCATTGCCGCCACCAGAAGTCCTCTTCTTCCCGCTGTTACCAGACTCCTAAACAACCATCTTATGGACTGACCTAATTGACACTACACCTCTGTATGCTTCATCCGATGCCGGTGCTTACACAGTTACATTGTGTACCTTGTGTTGCCCTATTATGTATTTTCTTTTATACCCTTTTCTTTTCATGTACTTCATGATCTGTTGAGCTGCTCGCAGAAAAATACTTTTCATTGTATCTCGGTACACGTGACAATAAACAAATCCAATCCAATCCAATCCAATGATCAGTTGAATCCTCGTCCACACACAGAGCACGTGTACAGTCTTTCCTTGCTGTCAATGGTGTGGTGTTCTTTCAGGCTGTGAAACTGGTTAAATCTCTTTCCACAGTTAGTTCACTGGAACTTTCTCGCTCGGGTATGTGCTGTGTGTGTGTCGGTGCTTTTCCAGTCACACTGATATTTGAAATCTTTGCCCACAGACAGAACAGACAAACACATTGAAAGTTTGTGCTTTTTAGGTCGTAATGAATTGAGTGACACCGTCAGATCTCAATATGATGTTTGGTTCGAGTTGCCCAGCTGCCAAACCTCCCGTTCTAATGCTCTGAAAAAGAGGTTTCCAAAAATGAGCACTGTATGAATAGGATAGAAATTCACAACAGATCATTTTAGTTTCTATCGAACCTTCTTTCCTCTCTTGCTTTCCCCAAGCATGTGGTCCAGTCAAACAAAAAGACCAAAATCAGCTAGAAGTCCCAACAAAAGTGCCGGGAACCTTCCTAACTGAACCAGAATATTGTTCCCAGTGTCTCTGGAACACTCTGTCCGCTGATGTGTGGTTGTGGAAGGTGTCAAGCATTCCGGTGGTTGTGGAAGGTGTCAAGCATTCCGGTGGATACCGCATGCTCCCTCTGAGGAGCCACTGGGAATAGACAAAACCACGCAACACAGTCGGCAGCCAGAGTAACCACCCACCCACCTCCAAGGTCCTCACCCAGCTACAATTCACTGTTTTAACCAGGCCCAAGGTCAGATTCAAGATCTTACGCTCAGCACAAGGATACTAGATATTATAAACTGTAAGATCCACAAACTCTGCCAAGATAGCTGCAATTTAACAGGTTATTATGGACATTAAACTGTGGGCAATATTCGATTCTGTGACCAATAATTAGTTAAACACGGACCTGAATAAGGAAACTTAGAGCCACCTGTGAAGTTTAAATGTCTCGTTGTGTCAGTATGAACCAGCATTTGAGGAATATGAAATCACGGCACTCTTAGTCTCCAAGTGCCGTATTGAACACAGGAGAATGAGCTCGAATTGGGGCATAGATAAGCGTGAATGAGCATCGTAAACTGCTATTGTATCGGGATGTTCTGGGTCTCAGAGTTTTAACTCTGCAGTTAATTGTCAGGGATGCAGTATAATAAACCCTGAACAAAGCAAATGTGTGTGTGAGAAGCATCTGAAGCAGCTGAACCAGCAGAGCTGAATGTCTCCCAGTGCAGCCACAGTACTGAACTTATTCCAGCTTCCAAGCCCACCTGAGAACCAACCTCCTGGCTATTCATCGACAAGAAGCTTCAGAGCCTCATGAGAATTATTTGTTTCTAAAAACCCTTGACTCCAACTAAAGGACCAGCTCAACAAGAAGACCACAGACCTGCAGCAATATAAAGATTGCAGTCTACATTCCATTTTCATCATTACAGCTTCAACTTGACTTGTACCTAATTTCTGTGTATGTGTCAGTGAGTGTGAAATAGACGAGAGACTGAGATTTTCAAACGTCCAGGAAATAGTGTGTTAATAAATAACCTCCTTTCCTTTAAAAAATCACCAGTAAGCTTGCTGCTGAAAGTATTTTAAATGAAGAAATATCACTCTGAGGGGAAGAAAATATCACACAAACATCCTGATAATGAACTGGAAAGGACCACGAAATGTAATCAAACGCTGTATAACCCCCTTCAGGTAGCTATATAGAGGCTGCAGCTTCTCACACTAAATGTATCCGTGATCCATAGACACCTCCAGGCTACAAAGATCAGCTGGATCCTGGGAGTAGGTGAAACTTATTTAAAACCTGTTTCACTGCAATTTTCTCACCGGCACTAGGACCCGGCTGGGAACAGAAACCCACTAGTTGTTGCGTCACCAAGACGCCAGCGCATGCGCTCTGTTTTCCCAAAGATGGCGTCTGTGAACCAGGGCCTGATCCCGGGAGAGAGCTGACCGGCGGTGATGTGACCTGAGGATCACCACACCTCAGGCAAAGGGCCAGGTTGGGAAGGCGGTGCCTTCAGGAATAACTGGGAAGGTGATGTTTGGTCAGTTGCTGCAGTCTGTGTAGTGAAGGTGCTGTCACAGTGGTGTGAGGTGAGGAAGTACAGGATTATCACCCAGCAATGATCAATTAAGGGGAATGTAAATCCAGCTCAGGCTGCTTTCAGATTGGAAAGGGAGCTAAGGTGTGTCCTTGGAGCTGGTGAATGTTGTGGCTTTGGCAGTTTCTCTATAAACTCCTTCTCAACCTCCCTCCCTCTCCCACCTCTATCTTTAGAATCATAGAGTTTTACAGCACGGAAAGAGGCCCTTCGGCCCATTCATAATCTTTATCATTAGTGTCACAAGTAGGCTGACATTAACACTGCAATGAAGTTACTATTAAAATCCCGTAGTCGCCACATTCCGGCGCCTGTTCGGGTACACAGAGGGAGAATTCAGCATGTCCAATTCACCTTACAAGCTCATCTTTTGGGACTTGTGGGTGGAAACTGGAGCATGCGGAGGAAACCCGCGCAGACACAGGGAGAACGTGCAGACTCCACACAGACAGTGAACCAAGCTCGGAATCGAACCCGGGTCCCTGGTGCTGTGAAGCAGCAGTGCTAACCACTCTGCTACCCTGCCATTATTAGATTACTAGCTCTGGATGAATTGTGTCCCAGGATGCTGTGGGAGGCGAGGGAGAGACTGCAGCGGCTCTGATCCAAAGTTTTAACCACAAATACGCCTGTTTTTGCTAAAATTTAGACATTTAAGGTGTGATCTAATTGAAGTATTTGAGCTATTAACAGGGAACGACAGGGTCGATGAAGATAAACTATTTCCACTGGTTGGAGATTCTAAAACTCGGGATCATTGTCTAAAAATAAGGGCTAGACCGCTCAGTACAGGTGTCAGGAAGAAATTCTTCATACGCAGGGTGGCAGAGGTTTGGAACTCTCTCCCACAAACAGCAGGTGAAACTGGATCAGTTGTTAAGTTTAAATCTGAGGTAGAGTTTTGTTAAGCAAAGATATTACTGGATATGGAGTTAGGTCACAGATCAGCCTGATCTCACTAAATGGCGTACAGACTCGAGAGGCTGAATGGCCTACTCCTGTCCCTATGTGTATTTCTGTGATTCTGAAATTCAGACAATATTATGACAGGGAAAGAATCCGGATTAGAACCTGAGTTAGTCCGAGCTGCAAATCATCCCTCCATGGATTTAATGAAGGCCAAGGCAATAGTTGGGTTGTTGAACGACTTGATGGAGTTGTTGGATACCATTTTTTGGGTTGCAGGATAAAGCCTGACATAATTCACTCCCCACAGCCTTGAGCTGCCTTTGAACTTCATCAAAGCTTCGACGCTTCGTTTGTGTTGCTGCCGAAAAGTCCTGGAAGAAGTAAATCCTCACTCCTTCCTGGGGCCAGGTGCTACCTCGCCGTTCATTCTTTCAAGTTGTGGAAGTGAATGATTACAGGCCTGGGATGAAAACTATCCCTCGGCCTCAAAGACCGATGCACCGTTTCTAATTTGAAACGCCCAGGCTTCACATCCAACTTGAGAAAACGTGGCAGTCGATCCTCGCAGAACCTAACGGGAGCCTTACCCTCCACACTGAATGGACAGAAAAAAACAGCATTCATGGGCAGCACGGCAGCACAGTTGCTTCACAGCTCTAGGGTCACAGGTTCGATTCACGGCTTGGGTCACTGTCTGTCTGGAATCTGCACATTCTCCCCGTGTCTGCGTAGGTTTATTCCGGGTGCTCCAGTTTCCTCCCACAGTCCAAAGATGTGCAGGTTAGGTGGATTGGCCATGATAAATTGCCCTTAGTGCCCAAATAAAAGATTAGGTGGGATTACTGGGTTACAGGGATGGGGTATGGGCTTGGATGGGGTTCTGTTTCCAAGGTGCAGACTCGATGGGCCGAGTAGCCTCCTTCTACACTGTAAATTCTATGATGACCATTGGACAGACCGACGACTCGGATGTTCTTTCTCCGACCCTCAGTCCTCCAGGACCTCCGCCACGCCACTCGGCTGGTTTTCAAAGGATTGAATTCTTGTCTCCGTCGAGTAGGCATCTTACTGAATGTTCAGGATTCTCTCCTCCGGATCATCGAGCATCTTCATGGCGTTTTGGAGCTGGGCCTTATGAGCTCACAGATATTGAGTCAGCACACTCAGCCTCTGGTCAGTAACACGGATAATTTCGGTAGTCATCATTTTTGCCGCCTCCCAGAGAGCCCCGGAGAGGGCGGGGTCGAGAGACCTCCCAAGGGTCAGGCCGCCATGTTGAAAAGGCGGCTCCATTCCCGCTGAATCCACCTGCGCTGTTTATCAACGGATTTCACTTTTACTGGCATAATCCTACCAATCCGAGCCCTGAAGTCTTCCAGAGACATGGTGACAAATATGAATTCAAGGATTAGGTAGATGAGTGCCAGGCTATCAGGATCAGTGACAGATTTGAGGTGAGCGGCACTAGAACCTGCAGAATAGCAGCTCCCGCACCCGTATCAAATACCAGACACCCCGGCACAGACATATTTCTGATTCAGGATGTCAAGTGTTATGCGGAACTGGCAGGTAAATGGAGAGAAAGCTGAGATGAGGAGGGATTTCTTTATTTGAGGATGTGGTGAAGCTTTGGAATTCCCTCCCTCAGAGCATTCTGGAGATTCAGTCATCAAGTATTTTCAAGACACAGACTGATTGGTTTCAAGATATTGAAGATGTCGAGGGACATGGGATAGTGTGGGGAAAACGGTGCTGAGGTAGATCGGCAAATGATCCCATTGAATGGTTCAGGCTTGATGGGCCGAATGGCCGACTGCAGCTCATATTTGTTGTGATCTCCTGGACAGGAAGTTGTGAGCTTGGATCTGTCAATCAACATGAATCAGCACCTTCAGGAGAATAGGGAGGGTGAATATTCGAGTCAGCAGAGTGAGGATGGAGGGAGAGTGTTTACAACTTTAGGGGAATAAGAGAGGAAAAAATATGCCACCAAAACTAGAATTGTCCATTCTGAGTTTCTATCCTGTATTGACAGTCATGACTTTTGTAAATTGTTTTTACAGGATATTAGACGAGGAGGAATTACAGACAGAAATCTCAATAGTCAAGTCTCGGTGTGACAGAGTCACTCGATTCCTTACAACCTGAATATGTACAGAACAAAGAAATGTACAGCACAGGAACAGGCCCTTCGGCCCTCCAAGCCCGTGCTTGACCTTTGAATCTAGAAGAAATGTTTGTCTGATCTGTCGGCTTCTATAGATTTGAAACATCAATGTGACTGGAAAAGCGCCGAGACCCACACAACACACACCCGAGTGAGAGTGTTCCAGTGAACTGACAGTGGAAACATCAGTGTGACTGGAAAAGCACCGAGACCCACACAACACACACCCGAGTGAGAGTGTTCCAGTGAACTGACTGTGGAAAGAGCTTTAACCAGTTACACAGCCTGAACAAACATCATACCATTTACAGCAGGTAAAGACCGTCCCCATGTTGTGTGTGTGGTCAAGGATTCAGCTGATCATCCACCCAAGAGAGACACGAGGAGACCCAAAACATGGAGAAACCGTGGAAATGTGCGGACTGTGGGAAGGGATTCAAAGCCCCATCAGAGCTGGGAACTCATCGACGCAGTCACACTGGGGAGAGGCCGTTCACCTGCTCCCAGTGTGAGAAGGGATTCACTCAGTTATCTCACCTGCAGTCACATCAGCGAGTTCACACTGGGGAGAGGCCGTTCATCTGTTCCCAGTGTGAGAAAGGATTCACTCAGTTATCTCACCTGCAGTCACACCAGCGAGTTCACACTGGGAAGAGGCCATTCACCTGCTCTGAGTGTGGGAAGGGATTCAGCGATTCAGCCAACCTGCGGAGACACCAGCGAGTTCACACTGGGGAGAGGCCATTCACCTGCTCTCAGTGTGGGAAGGGATTTACTCAATTATCCACCCTGCAGTCACACCAGCGAGTTCACACTGGGGAGAGGCCATTTGCCTGTTCTCAGTGTGGGAAGGGATTCATTGATTCATCAAGCCTGCAGAGACACCAGCGAGCTCTCACTGGGGAGAGGCCGTTCAGCTGCTCTCAGTGTGGCAAAGGATTCACTCGGTCATCCACCCTGCAGAGACATCAGCAAATTCACACTGGGGAGAGGCCATTCACCTGCTCTCAGTGTGGGAAGGCATTCACTCTGTTACCTCACCTGCAGAGACACCAGCGAGTTCACACTGGGGAGAGGCCATTCACCTGCTCTCAGTGTGGAAAGGGATTCACTCAGTTATCTCACCTGCGGAGACACCAGCGAGTTCACACTGGAGAGACGCCGTCCACCTCTCAATGTGCGATGGGATTGCATACTTCATCGCACCTGCTGTGACGCCAACAATTTCACAATTGATTATGGGGTTGGATTCTGCTGTTATTGTTTCTGCTCTACATCCAGGACTGCATTTTGGTCATTCTGACAGGTGGTCAGTGGGGATGGTTGGAGGGTTCCTTTCTGCTATACTGGCCGGTCTCACTACTTTGGCTCCAGTGGGCTGATGCTGTTTGAGCCTTGTTGCTAATTCCTGGCTTCAAATTGCACAAGGATCTCGGAGTGAAAGAGTGTTTGGAAGTTGAAGATATTTAGTTTCCATTTCTTTTTGGAACTTTCGAACCAGACCACGTTGTCTTGGAGATGGGCCCTGGTGGTTACGTGGTTCTTTTGTTTAAGTTATCTGAGTGTTCCTCATAGAAGAAAACTATCAGGGTATGAGGAGGAAGTTGTCCGATGTGGACTGGGAAACTGATTGGTGCAGGGAATACTTAATATTTAAAGAATTATTACATATTTATCAGGGGTCGGTTTGCTCAGTTGGCTGGACGACTGGTTTGTGATGCAGAGCAAGGCCAACAGTGAGGATTCAACTCCCGTACTGGCTGAGTTTATTCATGAAGGCCCCACCTTCTCAACCAGGCCCCTCGCCTGAGGTTTGCTGACCCTCAGGTTAAATTGAGGAATTGAACTAAAGAAAAGAGCATTAGACTGGGATGACCAGTTAGAATAGTGCATTATGGACATTAATTCAGGTTGCAGGGAGTGAACGAAGAGATGGGCAAAGCATGGCGAGAGGGGGAGGGGTGGCTATCAGGACTGGCTCTTTGCACAAAGGATGCTGGGAGGCAGAGGCCCAAAGGAAGGAAAGGAATGTGTAATGAGCCTATCAGAATCAGTGGCAGTTAGATTATATGACCAGGTCAAGGAAGGGGCCTATCGGAATCTTGTATTCATGTATGTGGAACTTGATGCTGCATGAATGTATATGAGACCACATGTGTTGCCTCCCTTTGTCTCACTCGCTCTGGGAGTTTCAAGAGACATGGGTCCCCTGCCTTCATCAGAGGGAGCGTAAGCTTGCAAGCTATTTGAAATAAACTAAAGGAATTTCAGCGAGGAGAGAAGCCGATGGTCCTCTGGGATTTTTGTGACTTTTATTTCACATATATACAACAAATATAGATTTATTTAAGGAATAAAAATCAAACAGGAAAAGTGATGCAACCGTGGCTAACAAGAAAAGTTAAAGATTCCATTAGATCAATGGAAGAGGCTCATAACGTGGTCAAAATAGTGGTAACCTGAGGATTGGGAAATGTTTTACAATTCAGCAAAGGAGGACCAATAAACTGATAAAGAGCAATAGAATATGAGGGCAAACTGGGGAGAAACATAAAAACCGACTGGTGAAGCTTCTATAGATAAGTAAAAAGGAAAAGATTGTCAAAGACAAATGTGGGTCCATTCCAGGCAGATACAGGACAGTTCATAATAGGGAATGAGGAAATGGCAGAGAAACTAAGCAATGTGTGTCTGATTTCACAGAGGAAGATGCAAAAATTTCACCAAAACACGAGCGAACCAAGCGACAAGTGAGCACGAGGGACAGAAAGAGATGAGAATTAGTGAAAAGTGGTACTGGAGAAATGAATGGGGTTGGAAGCGAATAAATGCCCAATAGCTGATGATCAATATCCCAGAGTGTTGAACGAGGTGGCTGTAGAGATCGCTATTCCTCATTCCTCACTATAATCGTGCAGTTCGACTTTAGATTGCATACCTTTGGTACGGTAGCACAGTGGTTAGCACTGGTGCTTCACAGCGCCAGGGTCCCAGGTTCAATTCCCACTTGGGCCACTGTTGTACAGAGTCTGCACGTTCTCCCCGTGTCTGCGTGGGTTACCTCCGAGTGCTCCGGTTTCCTCCCACAAGTCCCGAAATATGTGCTTGTTAGATGAATTTAGACATCCTGAATTCTCCCTCAGTGTACCCGAACAGGCGCCGGACTGTGGCGACTAGGGGCTTTTCACAGTATCTTCATTGCAGTGTTAATGTAAGGCTACTTGTGACAATAATAAAGATTATTATTATTAAAAAAGAGCAAAGTTCTATGTGTAGGTTAAAGTAGCTTCTAGTTTGTTTGTTTGTTGCATTCAAAGTCATAAAACTTGAAGTCCCGCCGTGTGATCCTTTTAATTTGTTGACTGGGAATTCGATTTTTTTTCAAGAAGTTGCTGACCTTTATGGGGTCGTAATCCACAAATTCTGACTTCTGGTTTGAGCCTCTGGCACCTTTCTGTCTCTATTGCTCGTGTTAGTGACAGCTGAGGGCTGAATTTAGCTGAGAATAAAGGGGCCTGTTCACTAATAGAGACAGGAAGGTGCTGGAGGCCTGACTGGGAAATGAATCTCCAACTAATCAGGAGCGAGGGTGACGGGCTGACGGTGATGCGACCCCCAGGGTTCAGTGCCCCCGTGTCCAAAGTCACGGGAACAGGGTACAGAGGAGCCGCAGGGAAACCATTTGGGACCAGAACATTGTGACCATCCTGTTACTCTGGATGTCTTTCATCCTCAAGTAATTTTCTGTTACTTTTTTTAACCGTGTTCTGTTTCGTCAATAAACTTTTAACAGGAAAATATTTGAATTTGTTGGACTTCTCCTGATTACATTTTTCACTTTCCGTAAAGTGGGTGAGAGGGGTTGGCAGGCAATTAACAGAAAGTGAGTCCCTCTAAGGTAATTGGCAAAGGGGCCAGAGGGGGAGAGGAGATTTGATTTTTCTTTTGATACATTGTTTGAAAATGAAAATGGGGTTCAGGGAATCAATCGTGACTGACTAATTTATCAAGGTTCACTGAGGAAGTAACAAGGGATGTCAATAAAGGGGAACCTGTAGATGTACTTTATCTGGATTTCCAGAAGGTATTTCCCAAGGTGCCGCATCAAAGGTTATTGCACAAAATGAGCTCATTGTGTGTGTGTGGGGGGGGGGGGGGGGTGGGGGGGCATATCAGCATGGATAGAGGATTGGTTAGCTAACAGGAAGCAGACAGTAGGTATAAATGGGTCATTTCTGGGTGGGTAAGGTGTGACAAATGGAATGGCACCAGGATCAGTGCTGGGCTCCCAACCATTTACAATCTGTACGAATGTGTTGGATGACGGGATTGAATGTATGACTCGTACAGGAAGGGAAGTAATATGTGAAGTAGATTTAAGGAGGCTGCAAAGGACGCGAGAGAGTCACCCAAGGCCGTTATCGAACCTGGGTCCCTGGCACTGCGAGGCAGCAGTGCTAACCACTGTGCTCCCATGTCGCCCCTTCGACTGAACCTTTACTGTGGCTGGGTCAAACTCCTGGAATTCCCTCTCGAAAAGCACAGTGGGTGTCCCAACACCACACCGACAGCAGCAGTTCAAGAAGACAGCTCACTACCTTCTCAAGGACAATTAGGGATGGGCAATAAATGTTGGTGAAGATTTTGTAATCTGTGCTGAGGAGGGAGACCGGTCACCATTTTTTAAGGTGGGGGAGATCCTCCCTCTTTGGCAGCAGGGTAATGGTGGCATCTCCCCAGTCGCGAGACTTTTCCCCCAGGACCCCTGCGTCGTCGCTCCCCAGAAGTTCCAGAACACTCTGAAAGTCTGCATGGTCAGCCCGGGGTTTTTGCTCCTGGACAGACTGTCGAGGGCAAAGGTCAGCTCCCTCAGGCTTATAGGGTTATCAAACCTCCCGGCGCCCTCTGGGCCGATCTGCGGCAGGTCCTTCCACAAAACTCAAAGCATCCTCCTTGGACGGATCCAGGAGAAATGGGCACTAGATGTTTCGAATTTGTGCCCTGACCCGAGATGAGGGACCAATCATCAGCCAGCAGTGTAAGGAACTGCTGATGGACCCCACGCATTTTTGCCAGAAGTAGGAGAACTGGGGTCCATGAGGATCTGGATCTATGACCTCAGAAACGGGCCACGGGTCTCGACAAGTTGCAGATCCCGCATGCGCCCTTCTTCTCCCTGAACATCAAGCACGGGGCCAGATCCTCATCGGGCTGACTGAGACATGACTCCAGGTAACGTACCTCCTTGACCATCTCCTCGACCTTGGATTTCGGCCTCTTTGTCGACCCCCTCGCATTCTCATGACAGAAGGTAGGCATGGGAGTCTTGCCCACGTCCCACCATAACCTCATGGGGAAGCCTCTCCGCTTCCTCCTCAAGCCCGTCCAGATCCGACGAACGAGCCAAGGAACCACTTGTCCTCCAGCAGTAGGTTGTTGAAGTGCCAGTACGTGGACCGTGTCTGAGCACGAGACAGGGCGAGCCCCACCCAGACCAGACTGTGGTCCGAGCACGGCACCTGCTGCACAGAGGCCATCAGGAAATGGGGCGGGGCAGGGCAGCACGGTGGCAGAAGTGGTTAGCACGGCGCCGAGGACCCAGGTTCGATCCCGGCTCTGGGTCACTGTCCGTGTAGAGTTTGCACATTCTCCCAGTGTTTGCATGGGTTTCACCCCCACAACCCAAACGATGTGCAGGGTAGATGGATTGACCATGCTAAATTGCCCTTAATTGGAAAAAATTAATTGGATGCTCTAAATTAAAAAAGAAAAAGATGGTAACGGGGCAGCTGTGACCTTGAAATGTAGAGGCGGTCAATTCTGCACACTCCGACCCCTGGCCTCAAAAAAGTGAAGACGCTGGAGTCAGGATAGAGTGCCAGACATCCACCAAGTCAAAGAACCCGACCAGGTTCCTTAACTTCACCACCGCACGAGAGCTGCACAGGGTACCGAGGCGGTCCTTTGACCCGAGCGGGCAATTAAAATTAAAATCCCCCCCCCCCCCGGACGATGCACTTGCCTGCGGCGATGATGCCAAGGAGAGTGGATACTTGCTCGAAGAAAGTCATCTGCTGCTGGCCAGCCTGAGGTGCGTAGACATTCACAAGGTGAAATACCTCACCCACCTCGTGGACCGTCAGGTGCTGCAACCAACCTGGCACTGGCTCCTTGACCTTCAAAATCTCCGGCTGAAAATGTGGGACCAACAAGATAGCCAACCCACCTAAACGTAAGGTTAGGTGACTCATATAGACCCCACCCACCTCCTCTCTGCCACTCCAGGAGCCATGTGACTTTGTCTCCTGGGGCAGTGTGGGTTTCTTGCAGGAAGCATGCCACATACTTCCTGTCCCAGAGGACCAAGAAGTTCTGAATGAGTGCCTGGAGGGAGCAGAGGAGCGCGGGCCCCTTCGTTTCCCCTGGAGCCGGGCGAGGAAAGATTTCAGCTCGCGCTGCTCAGTCGCGTCCGCGTCTCCCGCCTCTTTCACGTAGGCGAGGGAAGACTTAATGATCAGCGCCATGTCCGACCACTGGTTGAGGGCTAGCTGCACTCGGGTTTCGGCGACCACAGTTTACATATAGAAAATCCCGGAGTTCCCCTCAAGGAAGTGTGTGTAAAGGCCAAATGTTACAGAAATTCAAGTAAACAGGTTACAAGGAGAAAGAATATAATAGAAATGTTTGCACTGAGCAAGAGAAAACTCTAAAGCAACAAAAGTAAGAACCTTCTTGATTCTCATGATGGGGAATGTAGACAGAGGGAGGCAATGCGGAGAAGATCTGAATAACTTTAATAAACATTATTCAACAGTAATAGAAGTGTAGAAGATTGTAGTTTAGTCGGGCAGCTTGGTCGGCACTGGCTTTGAGGGCCGAAGGGTCTATTCCTGTGCTGTACTTTTCTTTGTTCTAATGTCACTTACACACATTAAAACAAAGGACCTACAATAGAAGCAGGTTCTCAGAGGTCAGACTGAGGATAAGATTAGACATGAAGATTTAAATAATCTGAAAGTACAGACAATGTATGTTCTCGACACTGAGCCAGAGGGTCAGAAGATGGACTAAATACAAAGACATTCTTAAGTTTAGAAGGAAGAGAGGAGATATTCAGTTATAAACCATGGGAAAAGTAGATCACACAGACTGACTAAAGAACATAATTTACCAGATGAATTAATGGGTTCATGTGTTCCACTTTGATAAATAAATAACCAGAGTGAGTTGACAAGTTAAGAACACGTTACTAAAGTGAAAAACGATCAATACAAAAGCTCGGTGTTCCTGACCAGATCTACCTTCAACCAGATTGATCAGATTAGAATAACGTGCTCACAGATCTTTCTGATGAGACCTCCCGTCGGTGTCCAGTAATCTCATGGTCTCTGTCTGGAATGGGTTGTGTGATAGAAATAAAAATATTGAACCAATGTCTCATTGTTTCCGAGCTTGTATCAAGTGATATGGATAATTTGGTAAAAACACATGGTATATTTAGATTTTAGGGAGCAACACTGTAACAATCTGAAATTAAATCCAGGATCTCTGATCAATATGAATTCCATTATCAGAAACTGTGTTGCCAGACAGCACACACAGACACCCTCTGTGCAGTGTGAACTTACTGATGAGTCAAAGGTTTAAACGACTGAGTGAATCCCTTCCCACTCAGAGCAGGTGAACAGTCTACGCCCAGTGTGAACTTTCATCAGGTCAGTTGAAACATTTCCACACACACAGCAAGTGAATGACTGTCCAAGGGGGCTGGTTTAGCACAGGGCTAAATCGCTGGCTTTGAAAGCAGACCAAGGTAGGCCAGCAGCACGGTTCAATTCCCATACCAGCCTCCCCGAACAGGCGCCGGAATGTGGTGACTAGGGGCTTTTCACAGTAACTTCATTTGAAGCCTACTTGTGACAATAAGCAATTTTCATTTCATTTCAACTGCAGACTGTGTGACTGAGTGAATCCCTACACACACACACAGGGCAAGTGCATGACTGTCCAACAGCAGATTGTGTGAATCCCTACACACACACACACACACACACATAGAGCAGATGGTTGGCCTCTCCCCAGTATGAATACACTGGTGTCTCAGAAGGGTGTATGTCTAATTGACTTTCCTCCCACACACAGAGCAAATCAACATCTGACATGTGGGAGGCTTTCAAGTGTCAGTTGAAAGGAATTCAGGACCGGCATGTTCCTGTGAGGAAGAAGGATAAATACGGCAATTTTCGGGAACCTTGGATAACGAGAGATATTGTAGGCCTCGTCAAAAAGAAAAAGGAGGCATTTGTCAGGGCAAAAAGGCTGGGAACAGACGAAGCCTGCGTGGAATATAAGGAAAGTAGGAAGGAACTTAAGCAAGGAGTCAGGAGGGCTAGAAGGGGTCACGAAAAGTCATTGGCAAATAGGGTTAAGGAAAATCCCAAGGCTTTTTACACGTACATAAAAAGCAAGAGGGTAGCCAGGGAAAGGGTTGGCCCACTGAAGGATAGGCAAGGGAATCTATGTGTGGAGCCAGAGGAAATGGGCGAGGTACTAAATGAATACTTTGCATCAGTATTCACCAAAGAGAAGAAATTGGTAGATGTTGAGTCTGGAGAAGGGTGTGTAGATAGCCTGGGTCACATTGAGATCCAAAAAGACGAGGTGTTGGGTGTCTTAAAAAATATTAAGGTAGATAAGTCCCCAGGGCCTGATGGGATCTACCCCAGAATATTGAAGGAGGCTGGAGAGGAAATTGCTGAGGCCTTGACAGAAATATTTGGATCCTCACTGTCTTCAGCGGATGTCCCGGAGGACTGGAGAATAGCCAATGTTGTTCCTCTGTTTAAGAAGGGTAGCAAGGATAATCCCGGGAACTACAGGCCGGTAAGCCTTACTTCAGTGGTAGGGAAATTACTGGAGAGAATTCTTCGAGACAGGATCTACTCCCATTTCGAAGCAAATGGACGTATTAGTGAGAGGCAGCATGGTTTTGTGAAGGGGAGGTCGTGTCTCACTAACTTGATAGAGTTTTTCGAGGAGGTCACTAAGATAATTGATGCAGGTAGGGCAGTGGATGTTGTCTATATGGACTTCAGTAAGGCCTTTGACAAGGTCCCTCATGGTAGACTAGTACAAAAGGTGAAGTCACACGGGATCAGGGGTGAGCTGGCAAGGTGGATACAGAACTGGCTAGGTCATAGAAGGCAGAGAGTAGCAATGGAAGGATGCTTTTCTAATTGGAGGGATGTGACCAGTGGTGTTCCACAGGGATCAGTGCTGGGACCTTTGCTCTTTGTAGTATATATAAATGATTTGGAGGAAAATGTAACTGGTCTGATTAGTAAGTTTGCAGACGACACAAAGGTTGGTGAAATTGCGGATAGCGATGAGGACTGTCAGAGGATACAGCAGGATTTAGATTGTTTGGAGACTTGGGCGGAGAGATGGCAGATGGAGTTTAATCCGGACAAATGTGAGGTAATGCATTTTGGAAGGTCTAATGCAGGTAGGGAATATACAGTGAATGGTAGAACCCTCAAGAGTATTGAAAGTCAAAGAGATCTAGGAGTACAGGTCCACAGGTCATTGAAAGGGGCAACACAGGTGGAGAAGGTAGTCAAGAAGGCATACGGCATGCTTGCCTTCATTGGCCGGGGCATTGAGTATAAGAATTGGCAAGTCATGTTGCAGCTGTATAGAACCTTAGTTAGGCCACACTTGGGAGTATAGTGTTCAATTCTGGTCGCCACACTACCAGAAGGATGTGGAGGCTTTAGAGAGGGTGCAGAAGAGATTTACCAGAATGTTGCCTGGTATGGAGGGCATTAGCTATGAGGAGCGGTTGAATAAACTCGGTTTGTTCTCACTGGAAAGAAGGAGGTTGAGGAGAGACCTGATAGAGGTCTACAAAATTATGAGGGGCATAGACAGAGTGGATAGTCAGAGGCTTTTCCCCAGGGTAGAGGGGTCAATTACTAAGGGGCATAGGTTTAAGGTGATGTACGAGGCAAGTTTTTTATGCAGAGGGTAGTGGGTGCCTGGAACTCGCTACCGGAGGAGGTGGTGGAAGCAGGGACGATAGTGACATTTAAGGGGCATCTTGACAAACACATGAATAGGATGGGAATAGAGGGATACGGACCCAGGAAGTGTAGAAGATTGTAGTTTAGTCGGGCAGCATGGTCGGCACGGGCGTGGAGGGCCGAAGGGCCTGTTCCTGTGCTGTACATTTCTTTGTTCTTTGTTCTTTGAGATGGCCTCTTCCCAGAGTGCATGCAATGGTGAACTGTGAGGCGAGATGTTTGCCTGAATCCAGTCCCACAGTGAGAGCACCTGAACTCACTCACATCGGTGAACACGTCAATGGGAGATAAGTTCCTTGGAAAGTTTACAGCACTTCCCGCAGTCTGGACACTTACTGGGTCAATCATCAGTGTGAACTGTCTGATGTCTCACCAGGTTGGACCAGTGAGCAAATCCCATCCTACACTTGGAACAGGTGAATGGCCTCTCCCCAGTGTGAATTCGCTGGTGCGTCAGCAGGTAGGATGAAAAAGTGAATCCTTTCCCACACACAGAACAACTGACTGGTTTCTCCCCAGTGTGAACTCGCTGGTGTATCCACAGTTGGAATGACTGAATAAATCCCTTCCCACACTCAGGGCAAGAGAACGGCCTCTCCCCAGTGTGAATGCACCGATGTATCCGCAGTTGGGATGACTGACTAAATCTCTTCTCACATTCAGAGCAGGTGAATAGCCTCTGCCCAGTCTGAACTCAGGATGCGATACTGAATCCTTTCCCACATTCAGAGCACGTGAATGGACTCTCGGCAGTGTGACTGTGATGTAAAGTGAGGTCAGATGAACACCTAAACCTACTGTCACAGTGAGAGCACTTGAACCATCTCTCAGCAGTGTGAACAAGTTGGTGGGATATCAGGGCTCCAGTGGGCAGCACGGTAGCAAAGTGGTTAACACTGTAGCTTCACAGTGCCAGGATCCCAGGTTCGATTCCCGGCTTGGGTCACTGTCTGTGCGGAGTCTATACGTTCTCCCCGTATCTGCGTGGGTTTCCTCCCACAAGTCCCATTAGGTACTTTGGATAGTCTGAATTCTCCCTCATTATACCCAAACAGGCGCTGGAATGTGGCAACTAGGGGCTTCTCACAATAGCTTCATTGCAGTGTTAATGTAAGCCCACTTGTGCCAATAAAGATTATTTAAAAATTCCCACAATCTGGACATTTAAAAGGTCTCATCAGTGTGAACCTTCTGGTGTGTCAGCAAGTGTGATGAACAAGTGAATCCCTTCCCACACTCAGAGCAGGTGAACGGCCTCTCTCACTGTGAGTGCCCTGATGTATAGTGAGGTCAGATGATCGTTTGAACCCAGTCCCAATGGGAGAGCAGCTGAATGGACATTCATCAGTGTGAATACGTTGACGGGACTTCAGTTCCCAGGAACTTCGACAGTACTTCGCACAGTCCGGGATTTAACGATCTCGCATCAATGTGAATCTGCTGGTGTCTCAGCAGGTTGGATGACTGAGTGAATCCTTTCCCACACTGAGGGCAAGTGAATGGCTTCTCTCTAGTGTGAATTCGCTGGTGAACCAGCATAGCTGATGCTGAAGTGAACCCCTTCCCACACTTGGAGCAAGTGAATGGCCTCTCCCCAGTGTGAATGTGTTGGTGTGTCTGCAGTTGGGATGGGGTAATAAATCCTTTCATACAGTTAGAGCAGGTGAATGGTCTCTCTCCGGTGTGAACTCGCTGGTGTTGAGTGAGGTTAAATGATCACCTGAACCCAGTCCCATAGTGAGAGCATCTGAACAGTCTCTCGTCAGTGTGAACACGTTGATGGGACTTCAGATCCCCAGAACCTTTATACCACTTCCCACAGTCTGGGCATTTAAAAGGTCTTTCCCCAGTGTGAATTCGCTGGTGTCTCAGCAGGTTGGATGACTGAATGAATCCTTTCCTGAGGGCAGGTGAACGGTCTCTCCCCATTGTGACTGCGTTGATGTTTTAACAGGTCAGCTGATTGTCTGAATCCTCGTCCACACACAGAACACATGAACGGTTTCTCCTCACTGTATTTGGTGCTTTTCTCTTCCATGTTCAAAATCTGATGATATTCCAGTGATGATATATTGGGCGACTGTCAGATCCTGATGTGATGTTTGGTTTCAGTTTCCCGACTGCACATCTTTCTTTTCCAATGTCCTGTGAAATTGATTAAAACAGAAAAAAGGGAGTGAGAGTGGACACACAAAAACATGAAGAGAGAGAGAGCGATGTGGAGCAGCAGGGGTGAAGGAGGTGGAGTTTGTATATCTACAACTCAACAGAAGTCTGCCAACCCTCAACCTGTACCATCCAAAAGGACTAGGATAGCAGGTATATATTAATAATAATAATCTTCCATATTGAACATCTTCTGGTTCTCCTCCAAGTAACACACCATCCTGACTAGTAAGACATCCAGTACTGGATGAGCAGAAATTTCCCCTCTCAATTTAAATAGCGACAAAACTGAAGCCTTGTCTTCAGTCCCAGCTACAAACTCCACTCCTTCACCAGTGGCTCCATAACTCTCCCTGGGAACTGTGGGAATCAGACAGTTCACAACCTCAGTGTCATCTTTCACCTAAATATGGGCTTCCAACCACATATCTGCATCATACGCAAGACCGTTTATTTCCACAGTGCTCGTCTCTCTCTCTGTAATCTCCTCCGTGCTCTTGATTCACTCTCTCTCTCTGTTATCTCCTCCCTGCTCTTGTCTTTCTCTTGTTAGTGAAAGGGCAGGGAAGTGGAAGAAGCTAATTTGCTCTTGCAGAGAGCCAGCACGGACAAGACAGGCTGAATGGCCTCCATCTGTATTGTAATCACTCAATGATTCAATGCAAAAAGACGTACACTGGAGGCCATGGGCCAGAATCTGCCTCCAGACCCACCCTGTTACAAACTGGCTCTTAATTGGTCTGTCTGTGTTTCCATGAGCGACGCTTGCAATAAAAAATCAAAATACTGCAGCTGCTGTAAAGCTGAAATAAAAAGAGGAAATACTGGAAACACTCAGCAGTATCTGTGGAGAGGGAAACAGATTTCACATTTTCACTTTGTGCAGAATTAACTCGACGGAATAAAAATGGTGGTCAATTCGATGGTGAATATAGCTCAGAAGGGAAGTGAAATGCATTATGCCACAGAAAAAACAATTGCTGAGTCTGAAAGATGCAGTGAGATGGTCGGGATGAGCAGTGATGAAAACCTCATTTAGACATGGTCGGTGCAAGTAACAATAACATTTAAAAAAAATTAATTTACTGGTCGTCAAACTCTGCTCACATGAGGCCAACCTGATCCAGGATCTCATACTGCCCGGGTTTACAGAATCCTACTCACTGTCCTGGCTTGAGAGAATTCACACCTCGATTACTTGTGATTATCCCTCACTCTACTCACTCCGTACCTGTCGAGAATGTCATTCCAGTCTGTAATTATCTGGCAATTGTGTCTCTGCCTATATATGCTGTAAGAAGTTTAACAACACCAGGTTAAAGTCCAACAGGTTTGTTTTGATATCACTAGCTTTCGGAGCGCTGCTCCTTCCTCAGGTGAATGAAGAGGTATGTTCCAGAAACATAGACATAGACAGATTCAAAGATGCCAGACAATGCTTGGAATGCGAGCATTAGCAGGTGATTCAATCTTTACAGATCCAGAGATGGGGTAACCCCAGGTTAAAGAGATGTGAATTGTGTCAAGCCAGGACAGTTGGTAGGATTTTGCAGGCCAGATGGTGGGGGATGAATGTCATGTGACATGAATCCCAGGTCCCTGTTGAGGCCGCACTCATGTGTGCGGAACTTGGCGAGAAGCTTCTGCTCAGCGATTCTGCGTTGTCGCACGTCCTGAAGGCCGTCTTGGAGAACGCTTACCCGGAGATCAGAGGCTCAATGCTCTTGACTGCTGAAGTGTTCCCCGACTGGAAGGGATCATTCCTGCCTGGCGATTGTCGCACAATGTCCGTTCATTCGTTGTCGCAGCGTCTGCATGGTCTCGACAATGTACCATGCTTCGGGACATCCGTTCCTGCAGCGTATGAGGGAGACAACGTTGGCCGAGTCGCACGAGTATGTACCGCGTACCTGGTGGGTGGTGTTCTCACGTGTAATGGTGGTATCCATGTCGATGATCTGGCACGTCTTGCAGAGATTGCCATGGCAGGGTTGTGTGGTGTCGTGGTCACTGTTCTGAAGGCTGAGTAGTTTGCTGCAAACAATGGTTTGTTTGAGGATGCGCGGTTGTTTGAAGGCAAGTAGTGGGGGTGTGGGGATGACCTTGGCAAGATGTTCATCTTCATCGATGACGTGTTGAAGGCTGTGAAGAAGATGTTGTAGTTTCTCCGCTCCAGGAAAGTACTGGATGACAAAGGGTATTCTGTCGGTTGTGTCCCATGTTTGTCTTCTGAAGAGGTCGGTGCGGTTTTTTGCTGTGGCGCGTTGGAACTGTCAATCGATGAGTCGAGCGCCATATCCCGTTCGTACGAGGGCATCTTTCAACGTCTGTAGATGTCTGTTACGCTCCTCCTCGTCTGAGCAGATCCTGTGTATACGGAGAGCTTGTCCATAGGGGATGGCTTCTTTGATGTGTTTTGGGTGGTAGCTGGAGAAGTGGAGCATCGTGAGGTTATCCGTGGGTTTGCGGTAAAGCGAAGTGCTGAGGTGACCGTCCTTGATGGAGACGAGTGTGTCCAAGAATGCAACTGATTTTGGAGAGTAGTCCATGGTGAGTCTGATGGTTGGATGGAACTTATTGATGTCATCGTGTAGTCGTTTCAGTGACTCTTCGCCGTGGGTCCAAAGGAAAAAAATGTCATCGATGTATCTGGTGTATAACGTCTGTTGGAGGTCCTGTGCGGTGAGTAGGTCTTGTTCAAACTTGTGCATGAAGATGGTGGCGTATTGGGGTGCAAATTTGGTCCCCATGGCTGTTCCGTGTGTCTGGATAAAGAACTTGTTGTCGAAGGTGAAGACGTTGTGATCCAGAATGAAGCGGATGAGTTGCAGAATTGCGCCTGGAGATTGGCAGTTGTCGGTGTTGAGTACTGAGGCTGTTGCAGCAATGCCGTCGTCATGGGGGATGCTGGTATAGAGTGCCGAGACGTCCATTGTGACGAGGAATGTTCCTAGTTCAACTGGTCCATGGGTGCTGAGTTTCTGTAGGAAGTGCGTCGTGTCGCGACAGAAGCTGGGCGTACCTTGTACGATGGGATTCAAGATGCCCTCGATGTAGCCAGAGAGGTTCTCACACAGGGTCCCATTGCCTGAAACGATAGGACGGCCTGGTGTGTTGGCCTTGTGTATTTTCGGGAGGCAGTAGAGATCTCCAATGCGTGGGATGAGAGCACGTAGGGTGCTCTGAAGATCTGGATCCAAGGTCTTGATCAGTCTGTTAAGTTGCGTATGTGTTCCTTGGCCGGATCTGCGGGTAACTGTCTGTAGCGTTCTTGGTTGTTCAGTTGTCGGTATACTTCTTTGCAGTAGTCCATTCTGTTCAGTATGACAGTGGCCAAGCATTGTCTGGCATCTTTGAATCTGTCTATATCTATGTTTCTGGAACATACCTCTTCATTCACCTGAGGAAGGAGCAGCGCTCCGAAAGCCAGTGACATCGAAACAAACCTGTTGGACTTTAACCTGGTGTTGTAAAACTTCTTACTGTGCCCACCCCAGTCCAACGTTGGCATCTCCACATCATATATATGCTGTGCCTGTGAACCTGCCTCCGCTTCACCTGACGAAGGTGCAGTGCTCCGAAAGCTTGTGATTTCCAATAAACCTTTTGGACTTTACCCAGGTTTTGTGAGGCTTCTCCCTGCGCCCACCCCAGCCCAGCGCCGCCATCTCCACCCCACCAGAAAGATGGCGTCAACCAAGGCCTATCACGAGAAGTTGTGGCCCAGTTCGGTGCAAATATGGAGACGGAGAAGTTATTATTCATGGTTTCAGCTTGAAAACCATGTTCTGAAGCCTCTCCACCAACCCGGCAGATCTGTCCTCCCGGCGCACCGCCAACTCCCTCGGACCGACCGCGGACCCGAGACACAACCGTCTCTCCACCGCCATTACCCTCACTGCACATGTCTCAGTGACAGCTCAGCCCCGCCCCTCATTCACTCCGATTGGTTGGAGGACCAGCCTCACCCAATATATCCTCCAGTCCCGCCCCTACTTTCTATTGGTCCAGAGTCTCCCCGTCAATCATTCCCAGTACGAAGTCTTACAACACCAGGTTAAAGTCCAACAGGTTTGTTTCGATGTCACTAGCTTTCGGAGCGCAGCTCCTTCCTCAGGTGAATGAAGAGGTCTGTTCTAGAAACACATATATAGACAAATTCAAAGATGCCAAACAATGCTAGGAATGCGAGCATTAGCAGGTGATTAAATCTTTACAGATCCAGAGATGGGGTAACCCCAGGTTAAAGAGGTGTGAATTGTACCAAGCCAGGACAGTTGGTAGGATTTCGCAGGCCAGATGGTGGGGGATGAATGTAGTGCGACATGAATCCCAGGTCCCGGTTGAGGCCGCACTCATGTGTGCGGAACTTGGCTATAAGTTTCTGCTCGGCGATTCTGCGTTGTCGCGGGTACTGAAGGCCGCCTTGGAGAACGCTTACCCGGAGATCAGAGGCTGAATGCCCTTGACCGCTGAAGTGTTCCCCGACTGCAAGGGAACATTCCTGCCTGGTGATTGTTGCGCGATGTCCGTTCATTCGTTGTCGCAGCATCTGCATGGTCTCGCCAATGTACCACGCTTCGGGACATCCTTTCCTGCAGCGTATGAGGTAGAGAACGTTGGCCGAGTCGCACGAGTATGTACCGCGTACCTGGTGGGTGGTGTTCTCACGTGTAATAGTGGTATCCATGTCGATGATCTGGCACGTCTTGCAGAGATTGCCATGACAGGGTTGTGTGGTGTCGTGGTCACTGTTCTGAAGACTGGGTAGTTTGCTGCAAACAATGGTTCATTTGAGGTTGCGCGGTTGTTTGAAGGCAAGTAGTGGGGGTGTGGGGATGACCTTGGCAAGATGTTCATCATCATCAATGACGTGTTGAAGGCTGTGAAGAAGATGACGTAGTTTCTCCGCTCCGGGGAAGTACTGGACGACAAAGGGTATTCTGTCGGTTGTGTCCCATGTTTGTCTTCTGAGGAGGTCGGTGCGGTTTTTCGCTGTGGCGCGTTGGAACTGTCGCTCGATGAGTCGAGTGCCATATCCTGTTCGTACGAGGGCATCTTTCAACGTCTGTAGATGTCTGTTATGCTCCTCCTCGTCTGAGCAGATCCTGTGTATACGGAGCGCTTGTCCATAGGGGATGGCTTCTTTAATGTGTTTAGGGTGGAATCATTCCCAGGGAGCTGGAGCATGCGTGGTGCAGCTGCCAGGACTGAACGTTATTGCGCATGCGCAGTGTCAAGGCCTTTGGCGAAAAGGAGCCCGGAGAAGCGGAGTCAGCGTCAGGCGGTGCGTGGGAGGATTTGGAAACACTTTGTGGATCCGCAAACCCTTCACAATTATTGTCAGCTCCCTGGTTTGCTGCTGCGGGGCTAAAATCAATGAGGACTCTGATCTCTGGCAAGGAAGGAAATTCCCAGTCAGAAGTGGAGGCTGCTTCATTAAATATATTCAAGGCTCAGTTAGATCCAAAAGGCAGTTGAGGGTTCTGGGTGACAGGAAAAAAAATATAGATTAGGGTCACATCCGTCAGCCATGATCTTACCAAATAGAAGAGCAGGATTGACGGACCGAATGGCCGACTCCTGAGGACCTTAAGATCTCTCCTTCGAGAACAGGAAATGCTGTGCAGATCTGTCAATCAGCATGAGTTAGCACCTTCAGGAGAATTGGGAGGGTGTATCTTCGATGCAGCAGAGTGAGAATGGAGGGAGGGTGTGTATGGGGGGGGGGGGGGGGGCGTGTGTATGGGGGGGGCGACTGTGTGTGTGGGGGGGGGGGGGTGGGGGGAGGGAGCAGTGGATGGAAATTTAAAGGTTTGGGGGAATGAGAAAGCAAGTTCCACAGCAACTAGAATTGTCTGTTCTGAATTTCTGAGCTGTACTGAGTGATGACATTTATAAACTCCTTCAACAGGATATTGAAAGGGGAGGATTTGCTGCAAGAAATCTCAAACCAAACTTCACGTCAAGATCTGACAGAGTCACTCGATTTGTTAGGACGTGGAAAACCATCGGCCATTTTACCATCAGTGTGACTGGAAAAGCATCGAGTCACGGACACCCGCACCATGGGGAATCCGTGGAAATGTGGGGATTGTGGGAAGGGATTCACTTTCCCATCTCGGCTGGAAACTCATCAACGCACTCACACCGGGGAGAGACCATTCATCTGCTCTCAGTGCGAGAAGGGATTTAGAACTTCATCCAACCTGCGAGCACACCAGCGAGTTCACAGCGAGGTGACACCGTTCATCTGCTCCGAGTGTGGGAAAGGATTTACTACTTCACCCGGCCTAAGCAAACACCAGCAAGTTCACACTGGGGAGAAACCGTTTACCTGCTCCATGTGTTTGAAGGCATTCGGATGTCAATACAACCTGCAGAGACACCAGCAAGTTCACACTGGGGAGAGACCATTCACTTGCTCCGTATGTGGGAAGCGATTTGTTGACTCATCCAGCCTGGTTGCACACTTGCGTGTTCACACTGGGGAGAGGCCATTCACCTGTTCTGACTGTGGGAAGGGATTCACTCAGTTATCCAGCCTGCAGAGACACCAGCGAGTTCACTCTGGGGAGAGACTGTTCACCTGCACTGTGTGGGAAGGGATTTGGAGATCCATCCAGCCTAGTCAGACACTGGCGAGTTCACACTGGGGAGAAGCCATTCACCTGCTCCTTGTGCGGGAAGGGATTCATTCAGTTATCCAACCTGCAAAAACACCAGCGAGTTCACACTGGGGAGAGACCATTCACCTGCTCTGTGTGTCGGAAGGGATTTACCAATTCATCCAACTTGCTAACACACCAGCGACTTCACACTGATGAGAAGCCGTTTATCTGCTCCGTGTGTGGGAAAGGATTTAGACGTACAGCCACCTTCAGATACACCAGCGAGTTCACAAGTCATTACAGGGGTTGGATTCTGCTGTTGTTGCTGCTGTTAATCACATCCAGGACTGACCCATGTTCATTCTGACAGTTGGTAACGCGGGAGGGTTGGAGAGTTTGTTTCTGTTGCACTGGCTGGTGTCTGAATTTTCGTTCCAGTGGACTGAATCTCTGAGTGAGGGTAGATTTCCACTGAAATGATTCACAGAAGCAGATGTAATGCATTAATTTTATCTTGGACAGTTGTGATGAATGTTTATTATATTAAATATATTGTATTGTAGGAACATTGGAACCGGAGTAGGCCATTCAGCCCCTCAAGCCTTTCCCGCCATTCAATGAGATCATTGCTGATCTGTGGCCTAACTCCATGCACCTGCCTTTGGCCCATGTTCCTGAATATCTTTGCTTAACACAAATCTATCTGTCTCAGATTTAAAATGAACAACTGTTTTAGCTTCAACTGCTGTGTGTGGGAGAGTTCCAAACCTATCTCACCTTTTTTATGAAGAAGTGCTTCTGAACATCTCTCCTGAATGGTCTGGCCCTAATTTTCAGGCTATGCCCCTAGTTTTAGACTCTGCACTCAATGAAAGTAATTTATCTTTGTCAACATTGTCCTTTCCTGGTAATATCTTGGAGAATTCGATCAGATCACCCCTTAACCTTCTAAATTCTAGTGAAAACAGGTCTGATTTGTGTAATCCCTCCTTGCACCTTAACCTCGGTAATCCAGGTATCATTATTGTAAATCGCTGTTGCACTCCCTCCAAGACCAATATATCCTTCCTAAAGTGTGAGGCCCAGAACTGCTCATAGTGACTCCAAATGGGGTCCAACCAGGGTTTTGTGTAGCTGCAACATAACCTCTGTGTCATTATGATATTATCCTCTAGATATAAATGCTAGCATTCCGTTAGCCTTTTTGATTATTTCCTGCACTTTGTTCGTGGTATTTCAGAGATCTGTGCACCTGAACCCGGAAGTCCCTTTGGACATTCACTGTACTTAGCCTCTTACCATTTAGAAAGTACCCTGCTCGGGACGGCACAGTGGTTAGCACTACTACCTCGCAGCGCCAGGGACCCGGGTTTGATACCGACCTTGGGTGACAGATTGTGTGGAGTTCGTATGCTCGCCCCATGTCTGCATGGGTTTCCTCCAGGTGCTCCGGTTTCCTACCAGTCGGCAGATGTGCAGGGTATGTGGATTTGCCATACTAAATTACCCCTTCCTGTCCAACGGTTAGGGAACGTTACAGGAATAGGGCGGGGGAGTGGGTTGTTTATCGGAGGGTCGATGCAGACTCGATGTGCCAAGATGTGTAGGTTACGTTAAGGAGCTATTGGGACAGGGCAGGGGAGTGGGGATGGTGTAGACTCGATGAACTGAATGGCTTCCTTCTGCACTGTAGGGATCCTATGATTCTATCCCTTTTTGGTTCAAAATGAATAACCTCACACTTGCTAACATTGAATTCCATCTGCCACAATTTTGCCCATCCTAGTCTGTCAAAATCCTCTTACAATCTTATGCTATCGTTTAAACTGTCTATAATGCCACCTAACTTTGTATCATCTGCAGATTTGGATATATGACTTTCAATGCCATCCAAGTCGTTCATGAATAATGTGAATAATTGAGGTCCCAACACATCCGTGTGGTACACCACTAGTCACATCCTGCCAATTCGAGTACTTCCCATTATCCCCACTCTGTCGCCTGCCACTCAACCAATTCCTAACCATGTCAATAATTTTCCCACAACTCCATGGGCTTTCACTTCAGTTAACAGACTCTTATGTGGGACTCGGTTAACTGCCTTCTGGAAGTCCAAGTTAATAACATCAATAGACATTCTCCTGTCCACTAGCTCAGTCACCTCTTCAAAATATTCACTGAGATTTGTCAGGTATAACCTTCCCTTCACCAATCCATGCTGACTCTCCCTGATCGATCAAAATCCTTCGAGCTGTTCAATTACCCTCTCCCAGAGTATAGAATCTGAAATTCCCCCACCACAGATGTTAGGGTAACTGGTCTGTAATTCCCTGGTTTCCCCCTTTCACTCCTCTTAAAAAGTGGAGTGAAATGTGCAAATTTTCCAATCCAGGGAGACTACTCCTGAATCTGGGGAACTCTGAAAGTTTATAGTTCGGGCATCTATAATGTGCCTCCCTAATTCCTTTAACACCCTTGGATGGATCCTGTCTGGTCCTGGTGATTTGTCACTCTTTAGTGCCATTAATTTCCTGATTACTGATGCTATACCTACGTTAATTGTATTCAGTCCCTGTCCTCTATCGACTATTAATTTTTTTGTGACTTCCGCAAGTTATCGTTCTTTTCAACTGTAAACACTGAGGCAAAGTAATTGTTCACCATGTCTGCCATTTCCCCATTATCACTGACAATCTCTCCATTTCAGCTTTTATTGCACCTACATTACTCTTCATCACCCACTTTCCCTTTAACTGTAACATTTCTTCTCATTGATTTTGATGTCCCTTACAAGTTTCCTTTCATAATCCCTTTTAGAAGCTTTTATAAGCTGCTTTACTGGTCTTTGTATCTATTCCATTTGTCCGGATCTGTGCATGTTTTGCATCATGTTGTGCATTTTTGTACGCTCTCACTTTTAGTTTTATGCTGCCCCAAACTTCTTTAGTTGTCTAGAACTATTTTTTTTGTGTGAAGTGGAGCCTTTTCCTCTGAGGGATATATACTCACTCTATACCTCATTAAATGTTTCTTTAAATATTCTCCACTGATCTTCAGTTGTTAAACAGATGTTTCCAGTTTACCGTGGACGGTCTCTGTCTCATTCCGTTAAAGTCAGCCTTACCCAAGTCTACCTACCCAGCACATCTTTTGGGTTGTGGGGATGAAACCCACGCAAACACGGGGAGAATGTGCAAACTCCACACGGACAGTGACCCAGGGGTGGGATCGAACCTGGGACGTCAGCGCCGTAAGGCAGCAGTGATAATCACTGCACCACCGTGCTGAGGTGATAGGATTTCTAATCAGTAAGGCTACTCCACTCCCTTGGCCATCTTCCCTATCCCTCCTGTAAACTTTATCACCAGGTATATTTCGTTCCCAGTCCCGACCATCCGGCAGCCATGTCTCCATAACAGCTACTGCTGTGGAGACAAATCACTGAGTGTCTTTAAGACAGAGTTTGAACTGGGCAGCAAGGTGGCGCAATGGTTAGCATTGCTGCCTCACGGCACCGAGGTCCAGGTTCGATCCCGGCTCTGGGTCACTGTCCGTGTGGAGTTTGCACATTCTCCCCATGTCTGCGTGGGTTTCGCCTCCACAACCCAAAGATGTGCAGGCGAGGTGGATTGGCCACGCTAATCATAGATTATCATAGAATTTACAGTGCAGAAGGAGGCCATTCGGCCCATCGAGTCTGCACCGGCTCTTGGAAAGAGCACCCTACCCAAGGTCAACACCGCCACCCTATCCCCATAACCCCACCCAACACTCAGGGCAATTTTGGAAACTAAGGGCAATTTATCATGGCCAATCCACCTAACCTGCACATCTTTGGACTGTGGGAGGAAACCGGGGCACCCGGAGGAAACCCACGCACACACGGGGAGGATGTGCAGACTCCGCACAGACAGTGACCCAAGCCGGAATCGAACCTGGGACCCTGGAGCTGTGAAGCAATTGTGCTATCCACAAGGCTACCGTGCTGCCCCTTAATTGGAAAAAATGAATTGGGTACAGTAAAATACATTTTTTAAAAGACAGATAGGTTAGATAGGTTCTTTGGGGGGGGGGGGCGCAATGGTTAGCACTGGGACTGCGGTGCTGAGGACCTGGGTTCGAATACCGGCCCAGGGTCACTGTCCGTGTGCAGTTTGCACATTCTCCCTGTCTGCATGGGTTTCATCCCCACAACCCAAAGATGTGCTCATTTGGTGGATTGGCCATGCTAAAATGCCCCTTAATTGGAAAAAAAATAATTGGGTACTCTAAAATTTAAAAAAAAGATAGGTTCTTGACTAGTAAGAGGATCAGGGTTATGGAGAGAAGGACGGAGAATGGGGATGAGAATCATATCAGCCATGATTGAATGGCGGAGCAGACTCGATGGGCTGTATGGCCTAATTCTGCTCTGATGTCTTTAGGTCTTATGGTCTATTTGCATTTGCGCCTTCAGCTCATCTAGTTTATGAACTCTGACTTGGGCTATAACCCCCAACCTGTCCCTCAGCACTGATGCTTTATTTTTAAAATTATTTTTCTCTTCTGGTTTAACCAGTATACTTCTTGTAGTTTTGCCGTTTAGCTACACTTCCTGAAGTTGGCTTCCTGACTATTTCTTTTCATCTCTGCCCTGCTACTTGTTTTTGTAACTATATTGACCATGAAATGGAACCCCTCATTCCCACACCACTCCTTTAGCCACGTGTTTACTTCCCTAATTTTCTCATATCTATGCCAATTTCCACTTGGCCCTGATAATATATCTGTTGCAGTTAGTAATATTTTTTAAAATCCTGGTTTTACAGGCAGGCGTGTCTGCAAAAGATGCGATTAGAATGTTGTATAAGTGGGAGAATTATTGATTCCAACCATTTAATTGTCTGCCTATACAGGGCAAATGGAATTTTGTTTTTAGAAAGAAGATTCCCTGGGGTTGAGCTAATTGAGGGTGTTTAGCCTCAGTAAGATGGTCATAAGACAGTTAGTGGGGGAGAGATGATGTAATTAATGGTTGAAGCCAAGCAGTTTGGCTTTAAGTCTGCCAAAGACAGAAGGACTTGCAGGTTGTGCCTGAAGGGGTCTCGCGCCTTTGATGAAAGCAACTCTCTACACAGAGGACAGCAATTATCCCTGTGTTTGCTCACTTTATTTACAAGTGGCTTTTCACCTGTCATGGGCTTTGCTTAGTTGGCGAATAAGAAGATCTAAGGTAGTAATTACAAATAGTTCAACTGTTAATTGTACATTATTTTCTGCGATGTCTGTAGTTGGTACTGTGTCACTAATAAAGTTTGTTTCAATATAAAAGATCGCCGTTAGTCAGTGGAATCACTCCTTTGGTGAAGTATCCTTTCCTCACAGTTTTACAAACTGAGAAATTCTTGGGGTGTCCTCTGGTTTCCTGACATAAATTGGGGTCTGGTCCGGAATCTGTAACACAGGAAATAGTCTTTTTCTATCACTACAGGTGTCCTGTCGTTCCGAAAGTTGGCCGTACTCTGAACAGTCTTTCTCCATTGATTTATAATTAATAAATTCATACATTTAATTCAGGAAATTAATATATATTTCGTTTTGGTGGACTTTTCATGATTAGATTTATGCATTTAGTGAAAGTGGGTGAGACGGGTTGGCAGGCTCTTAAACAGAAAGTCAGCTGAAGAGGGTGGAATTAGTGGAGCACAGATATCTCAGAGTTGTTGAATTGGAGAAGTATTGCTGAAAGAAATGCACATGTTGTCGAAGCTTTTCATCTTGTACTCATCAGGATAGATGCGAGAATACCAAATTTCAAAGGAAACAATAATTCATCTGTGAGGAATAAGGTGCAGATTGGTTGGCATGCCGACTCCCAATTGAGTGAAGCACCGCCATTGGCAAAACCAGGGAACTGTTCTCCAAAGCTCTGTTTAAATATAAAAACGGCAGTGGACTCATTGCTCAAGTCATTTTCATGGGGAATGCATTAGGGAAGAATTGTCCCCCAAGCTTTTGTTTAATTGAAAAATGCAGTGCCTGGCCAAATTCCTTTTGTGTGCAGAGGACCAGGTCCTGTGTATGAATATAAAATAAATCCAGGACCAGGTCCGTATGTTCGCCAAATCTAATCATTTCATCCTTGGGCAGTAAGCTATTTGTGCATCACTTAGTGAGATTGTATGACAGACAAATAAACAAGGATGAAAACATGCTCTGCAACTACAAAGCTAATAGAGTTAATGTATTTGTTAACAGTGTCCATCTCACTGAGCAGACTTCAGGCTAATTCACAGCCAACAACTTGCTCCGAAAACTCTGCTCCCATTTCGACAGCTGTGATAAACAAACATAGTCCACAACATTCTAAAACAATCAACATTCAAAATAAAACAAACCACAATTATCTTAAAAAAAGGTCAATTCACCTGACTCAATGTGAACGGATCCTATTAAAAAATTCCAGGATCCCAATCTGGGCCAAAATGAATCAATTCTTTCATGGGTTATACCTGACCAGTGCAGCACGTTTCAGTGAAATCTGTCTTAGTTTGTGAGATAAATTAGTTGCAAACAGAATAACAGGGAGAAAACATAACATTTGCCCATCTTCAATGGTAGAGGTACTTTCAGTACATGGACCAGCTCCGATATCTATATTCAGCCAGCATTACACAACAGGAACAGGGATGTGTGCTCAGACCAGCGAGTCAAGGCACTCTCTTTAAATGGTCAGTTTCCACAATGTATTCAGTGGCCTGTGAAGGGAAGCAGCTTCAGTCCACACTGGGAGTTCCTGCCCTTGACTGTCAGCTGGCATGTGCTAGCTCAAGCTCCTACTCAATGATCTGCCTGTAAAGAAAAAAGTGTGTTGATTTACAAAGAAACTTGCATTTAAATAGCACCTTTCACCACCTCAGGGCATCTAAAAGTACTTCACGGCGAATGAACCCTTTCTGAAGTGTGGTCACTGTAGGAAAAGTGAAGCAAAGTTGTAAGACCGGCCAGTCCAGCAGAAGGAAACCCTCTGACTTTCCGACTGTCAGAACAGAATCATAGAATAGAATCCCTACTGCGCAGGAGGCCATTTGGTCCATTGAGTCTGCAATGGCCCTTGGAAAGAGCACCCTACCCAAGCCCATACCTCCACCCTATCCTCATAACCCTACCTAACCTTTTAGACATCATGGGGCAATTTAGCATGGCCCATGCACCTAACCTGCACTTCTTTGGATTGTGGGAGGAAACCGGAGCGCCCGAAGGAAACCCACGCACACAGAGAGAGAGAGAGTGCAAACTTTACACACCTGAGGCTGGAACTGAACCCGGGTGTTATGACGGTCCTTCCATTATCTTTCCACTAAACAAACCTCAATCTTCAAGACCAGAAAACTGTAGATTCCTCAGTCCAAGTGTGGGCCTCGCTGTCTTCTTACGGGGTGATTTAAACATTAGGAACACACTATGGGCAGCATGATGTTGCAGTGGGTTAGCATTGCTGCCTGACGGCGGTGAGGTCCCAGGTTCGATCCGGGCACTGGATCACAATCCGTGTGGAGTTTGCACATTCTCCCAGTGTTTATGTGGGTTCTGCCCCCACAATCCAAAGATGTGGTTAGGTTGATTGGCCACGCTAAATTGCCCCTTAATTGGAAAAAAAAATGAATTGGGCACTCTAAATTTGTATTAAAAAAACATTAGGAACAGTCCTGGTTCCAAATGGCCCTATGGGTTTCTGGTCCCACAGCTGGTTCACAGCTCCCGGTCCCACAGCTGGTTCACAGCTCCTGGTCCCACAGCTGGTTCACAACTCCCGGTCCCACAGCTGGTTCACAGCTCCCGGTCCCACAGCTGGTGCACAGCTCCTAGTCCCACAGCTAGTTCACAGCTCCTGGTCTCACAGCTACCTGCTTCCAAGCTCAGTGCAGACTATCTGCTTTTGTGAGAAATACCCAGAATTCCAACCAAGGCTCCAGCCTGAATCATTTATCCCCATGGTGACAGAGACCAGTTTGAATGTCTAATTGATATTTAAATTATTTAACTTAGTTTCAAGACGAAGGTCTGCCTGAAGAATTCATCTCTCTAACAAAGACAGGACAACAATTATCAAACCCAATGTCTCCGGGTAAAAGAGCCCAGCTACCCTTTTGCAGTTCCTACCCTTCCAGCTTTGATTTAAGTCAATATGAGCCACCCCTTGTGATAACCTTACATTAAAAGAAAACAATTCCGAAATTAATTCACAAACAATTCAAGGGCTGGCTTAAAGGAATAACTGGGCAGACAGCGATGTCATCGTTAGAACTGGAGTCTCCCTGCTGAAGAGAAGGTTTGGGACAGGTTAGGGAGGAGTTTGCTACTGTCATCATTGAGAAGAACACAAACTACAAAGGAACAACTGGTCCCAAACATAGTATCTTATAGCTTTTGTGGAGGGGGTGTGGAATCAGATTTACAGGGGTTAAATTATAAATGTTTTCTGTATTGGACAATCATATTTAAATCTGGGATTCAGGTGATGACATGAATTTGAGTCAGGTGACAAGATAGAGATCCGAGTATGACTCCAGGAAGCCTTAAACCCAGAGTGATAGTATTTCAGAACCAGGTATGAAGCACAAATTCACCCTCAAAAGGCTACCATGGGAGCATCCACTGGAAGAATATTTGCCCCTGTTTGTGGGAACGACAGAATCTGTGAGGAACAAGCTCCTCCAATCACAGTTTCTGTCTCTCCCAATGTTGTTGCTTCTGCAGAGACAGAATCTGTGACTGGAGGAACAGCTTTGTCGTCCATTTTGAGGAAGGAAGCTGGCTGACGTGCTGCCTGAGTCAGTGCTGTGTGGAGGAGCCGTGTCTCCCTGGGACAGAACGAGAGGGTTTCACAGCAGTGGGAGCTTCAGAAGGAGACGCAAACACGTAGAGCTTTCCCCGTTCTACTGAGCAAGATTTCATTATTTTTATATATCCCAGGAGCTGGGGTGCACAGCCCAGGGGTTTGAGTAACCAGGTATTGTGAACTTACTCACCAATCACATCTGTCAAATTCGAAGTTGAGATGCATTCATCCAGGTTTCATTCTTCACTGCTGTTATTTGCAGTTGAACACTCACAGACAACATACAGAACCCTCGGTCTGAGCTGATCTCAGTGGGTGTAGTGAGGTTATCGATGGGTTTTCAATGTAAATCCACACAATGAAGATCAGAATTGGGTGAGTTTTTTCCTGCTCCACCATCTGATCCAATAAACACTCGGCACCTATTCAGTTACGTTGTGTCAAATAGTTCAAATTCTCATTTTGGAAATGGGGTAAGGGGGTTTCCTTTTTAAATAAATTAACAAAAACATCTTATTTATAGATTCCAATTTAAAAGATTTAATATGTACACAGTCTTTGGTACTTGTGCTATTTTATCTACCTAAAGAAGTAAACCCCTGAAATACTCAACACAAATACAGGCGGTAATGTGATTACGTGACTATATCACTTAATAAAGGAGTTAGTGAGAGTGGAAAAGGAGACCCTGGAAACCAAAAATTTACTCCTGAAAATCAGAGAGCATCTCTCGAGAAAATCTCAAGAAGAGCCATTGAAAAAAATATATTTTGAGCCCTGCAGTCGGATCTTTCAGACGCTGAATTGTAGATTTTATACCAAAGGTTGATTCAGAATTGAAGCAAAAGTTCATAAATTTATTCTAAACAGGTTTCTGCTGAGAGTTCCTGGATTAAGGGGAAAGATCACAGATGGTGCTTTTAAAAATAGACACTGTAGCCCCCAAATTAAATGTAATTTTCAGCGTATTAAGTTTCAAGTTATAGGGATTAACATCAGCAGAAAATATTGTCAGACTGTCAATACTAAACAACAGCAGAATCCAACCCCTGCAGTCATTTATGAACTTGCTGATGTCTCTGGAGGCATCGTGACTGAGTGAATCCCTTCCCACACACACAGCAGTTGAATGGTTTCTTAGTGTGAGTGCGTTGGTGTGTCAGCAAGTTGAAAGACTTTGCGAATCCCTTCCCACACACTGAGCAGGTAAACGGTTTCTCCCCAGTGTGAGTGCGCTGGTGAGCAGTGAGGTTGGACGACCGATTGAATCCCTTCCCACACACAGAGCATGTGAATGGTCTCTCCGCAGTGTGAGTGTGTTGGTGAGCAGTGAGGTTGGATGACTGCCTGAAACTCTTTCCACAGGAGGTGCAGCCGAATGGTTTCTCTTCAGTGTGAATTCGCTGGTGTCTCAGAAGGGTGGGTAAAACTGTGAATCCCTTCCCACACACAAAGCAAGTAAACGGTCTCTCCCCAGTATGGAGCCGCTGGTGTACAAGGAGGGAGGATGCCTGTCTGAAACTCTTTCCACAAGAAGTGCAGCTGAATGGTTTCTCCTTAATGTGAACTCGCTGGTGTGACAGCAAGTGGGATGATCCGGTGAATCCCTTCCCACACACAGAGCAGGCAAACGGCCGCTCACCTCTGTGAACACGCTGGTGTGACAGCAGGTGGAATGACTGAGTGAATCCCTTCCCACAGTCGGAGCAGGCGAACGGCTTCTCCCCAGTGTGAGTGCGTTGATGTATAGTGAGTGCTGAAGAATGCCTGAACCTCTTTCCACAGGAGGTGCAGATGAATAGCTTTTCCTCAGTGTGAATCCGCTGGTGAGACCAAAGGCCAGATGACTGAATGAATCCCTCCCCACACACAGAGCAGGTGAATGGCCTCTCCCCAGTGTGACTGCGCCGATGGTTTTCCAGCAGGGAAGGGTAACTGAATCCCTTCCCACAGTCCTCACATTTCCATGATTTCTCCATGGTCCTTGTGTCTCTCCAAGTTGGCTGATCAGTTGAAGTCTTCTCCACACTTAGAACATGTGTACAGTTTCTCCTCACTGTGAATGTCGTGATGTTTCTTCAGGCTGCAGAAGAGACAATCGTTTCTCCTTCAACATTCAAAGTCTGAGGATTTTCAGGTCCTGATGAATTGAGTGACTGTCAGATGATGTTTGGTTTCAGTCACACATCTGTAAATCCCCCTTTCTAATATCCTGTAAAAGGAATTTACAAACGTCATCACTGTCAGTGGAGCATATAAATGCAGAATAGATAATTCTAGTTTCAATGTACCATTTTTTCCTCTCCATTCCCCCAAAGCTGTAAATCCCCATCCCACACACTCTCCCTCCTCCCTGAGCTGAAATCCAAACCCATCTCACCATCTGCACCATTTCTTTCCTCCGCTCCCAGTTTTCTCCCTCCCTCTCCTCTGCCTGGGTTCAATCAGAGTGAATGAGGGGCGGGGCTGAACCCAGATGTCCCTCATTGGTTGAGACTCTGCATCAGTTTGAGCTCTTCCCATTGGCCATGTGGGCGCGGATTCCACAACCTCATTTTCTGCCTGAGGTGTTCACCAATAGGAAAATCTGGAGGACCGGATGGACTCTGGTCCTCCAACCAATCAGACTGTGGCTTTGTGTGATTGAAGACTGAGCTTCACAAAGACTGAAACTTCTTCCTGTGTTAAACCTCTGAGTAAAACAATTTCTTCCCACTTTTCTGGACTTCTTTAAGACTCCATTGACCCTTCCACCGAACTGTTACAAGGAATAACAAATGTTAACTCTGTTTCTCTCCATGATGTGGCGATGCCGGTGTTGGACTGGGGTGAGCACAGGAAGAAGTCTTACAACACCAGGTTAAAGTCCAACATGTTTGTTTCAAACACTAGCTTTCGGAGCACTGCTCCTTCCTCAGGTGAATGAAGAGGTATGTTCCAGAAACATATATATATAGACAAATTCATAGATGCAAGACAATGCTTAGAATGCGAGCATTTGCAGGTAATTAAGTCTTTCCAGATCCAGAGATAGGGGTAACCCCAGGTTAAAGAGGTGTGAATTGTCTCAAGCTAGGACTGAACCAGGACCTGGGATTCATGTTGCATTACATTCATCCCCCACCATCTGGCCTGCGAAATCCTACCAACTGTCCTGGCTCTTCATTCACTGGAGGAAGGAGCAGTGCTCCGAAAGCTAGTGTTTGAAACAAACATGTTGGACTTTAATCTGGTGTTATAAGACTCTGTTTCTCTCACTACAGATGTAGCATGGTGCCCAGTGGTTAGCACTGCTTTCTCATAGCTCCAGCAACCTGGGTTCAATTCCAGGGTAACTGTGTGGAGTTTGCACATTCTCCCCGTGTGCGTGGGTTCCCTCTGGGTGCTCCAGTTTTCTCCACCGTCCAAAGATGTGCAGGTTAGGTGGACTGGCTATGCTAAATTGCCACTTAGTGTCCAAAAAAGGTTAGGTGGAATTACTGGGTTACGGGGATAGGGTGGACGCATGAGCTTAAGTAGGGTGCTCTTTCCGAGGGCGGGTGCAGGCTCGATGGGCCGAATGGCTTCCTTCTGCACTGTAAATTTTATGATTCTGCAGGATTTTTCTGTCAGTCTGACCTGGTGGGTCTGTCTGGTAGTATTTCCCTGCTACTGTTCATGTGTTTGGATGTTTGGGTATTTTAGGGAGCAGGTACAACTCCCTTGGTTCTCCCTGTTGTTTTAGGTTAATGTGTCCGGAGTCTTTGAGTTCTTCCAGTCCGTCTCCAATTCTCCTTCCTGTCGCGGGTATATGGGTCTAGGTAGCTTGGTGTTGTGATTCGTGTTGTTTAGTTGTCTGTCTGTCTCCAGCAGGTATTGTTGTCTCTCTATAATGACTGTGCTGCTACCTTTGTCTTCTGGTCTTATGAACATATCCATGTTGGATCGAAGTTCCCGAATTGTCTGTCTTTCTCTCCGGGTAAGATCCTGTTTGTCTCTTGTATTTTTCCCTACTGTGACACGGCAGAGACCTGATTGAAGGGATTCAAACATGGGAGTTCTGGGAAAGGTGGGTAAGGATTTTGAAGGAGACAACATGTTCAAAGAGTTTGGAGAGGAAAGGGAGGTTGAAGATGGGGCAGTAATTTGCAAGGAGGGCAGGGTCAAGGGTTTGTTTTATTGAGGAGGAAGTGATGATGGGAGATTTGAAGGACAGAGGGACAGTACCTGAAGAGAGAGAAATGTTGACAATATCCGTGGGCACAGGGTAGTTGGCTGATCGGTAGCTCAGTGGGAATAGGGTCGATGGAGCAGGAGCTGGGTCTCATGGACAAGATGAGCTCTGAGAGGGCATGAGGGGAGATCGGAGAGAAACTCGAGAAAGATGTGGGTTCAGGGGTCGGGAAAGGATGAAACTAAGAGACAGTTTGGTCCGGTGGGCTCGTGAAAGGGAGGGAAGCAGCAGAGGCAGCTGATCGGATTTACTCAATCTCAGTTACAAAGAAGCTCCACAAGCTTCTCACACTTCTTGTTGGAGGTGAGGATGGAAGAGACGGGAGAGCGAGAGAACTTCAAAAGGAACTAACTTGTATCAGAGATATTAAAAAGTTTCAACACTGCACATTTAACACAAATGTAATTTATTTGACTTTTAGCCCGAATATTAGCCCCTGTAAATGGGCTGGAGTTTGTTATCAGCAGAAAGAGACCCAAATGAACATGGTTCAGTCCTGAAAGTGAGTAACAGCAAAATATAATCACTGCAGTTATTTGTGGCCACGTTGGTGTCTCAGGAGGTGGGATGAAGTGCCGAATCCCTTCCCACACTTGGAGCAGGTGAACGGCCTTTCCCCAGTGTGAACTCGCTGGTGCTTCTGCAGGGCAGATGACTCCGTGAATCCCTTCCCACACTTGGAGCAGGTGAACGGCCTCTCCCCAGAGTGAACTCGCTGGTGCTTCTGCAGGTTGAATGACTGAGTGAATCCCTTCCCACACCAGGAGCAGGCGAATGGCTTCTCCCCAGTATGAATGCGCTGATGTACAGTGAGGTGAGATGATCGCATGAACCCATTCCCGCAGTGAGAGCACCTGAACGGTCTCTCGTCAGTGTGAACACGTTGATGGACCATCAGTTCCCCAGAACTTTTATAGCACTTCCCGCAGTCTGGACATTGAAACGGTCTTTCATCAGTGTGAATTCGTTGGTGACTTAGCAGGTGGGCTGAAAAAGAAAATCCCTTCCCACACTCTGAGCAGGTGAATGGTCTCTCCCCAGTGTGACTGTGTCGATGGGTTTCCAGCTGGGATGGGGAAGTGAATCCTTGCCCACAATTGGCACATTTCCACTGTTTCTCCTCGGTGTGACTGCATTTGTGGCTTGTGAGGTCTGATAGAGCGAATCCTCGTCCACACAAACAAATCATGTACGGTTTCTCTCCACTGTGAACGATGTTTTTTCCTTCCATGTTCAAAATCCACTGATATTCAGGATATGATAAATTGAGGACTCTGTCAGATCCTAATGTGATGCTTGATTTGAGTTTCCAGAGTTTGAAGCCTCCCCTTCGAACACCCTGTGAAACTGATTCAAAACAGAAAATAGGGAATGAGAGAGAACCCACAAAAACACAAAGGCAGGTTGTGAAATTGAGCTGAATGAATCTGGTCATTCGTGGGACCGGCACTGGGAAAAAGTGACCATGAAAACGGCTGGATTGTTATAAAACCCAATTGACGTCTTTGGGAGGAGAGAGAAAGAGGTGAAGAGAGATTTTGTATATCTACAAGACATATTAAGAGAGTAGTTGGCAAAGCAAATTCGATCTGAGCTTCATCAAGAGTAATATTAATACTGAAACTATGCTTCTGGTGGCACAGTGATTAGCACTGCTGCCTCACAGCTCCAGGGACCCGGGTTCAATTCCGGCCTTGGTGACTGTCTGTGTGGAGTTTGCACTTTCTCCCCGTGTCTGCGCGGGTTCCACCCGGTGCTCAGGTTTCCTCCAACAGTCCAAAGAAGGGAAAGTTAGGTGGATTGGCCTTGATAAATTGCCCCTTAGTGTCCAGGGATGCACAGGTTAGGTGGGGCTATAGGGTTACAGGGACAGGGTAGGGGTGTGGGCCTAGGCAGGGTGCCCTTTCAGAGAATCGGTGCAGACTTGATGGGCCGAATGGCCCCCTTCTGCACTGTAGGAATTCTATGGTTCTGATTCTATTCTCTGAATCTTTATAAAGCTCTGGTCACCACTCTTCAGGAAGAATGTGAAGGTTCTTGGAGAAGGTGCAGAGGAGATTTACCAGAATGGTTCCAGCAAAGGAGGTTGAGGCGAGATTTGATTCAGGGACACAAGATTACGCCAGATTTCCATCGGGTGGACAAAGAAACTCTGTTTCCATTCACTGATCGTACAAGCAGTTGGGACACAGATTTAAAGTTTTTGGTAAAACCTGGATTGAATGATATAAGATCCTATGGGGTCTTGACAGGGTGGATGTGGAGAGGATGTTTCCTCTTGTGGGAGAATCTGGAACAAGGGGGTCATTGTTGCAAAATAAGGAGTCGCCCATTTCAGATGGAGATGAGAATTTTTTATTCTCTTGAGGGTAGTAAGACTTTGGAACTCACGTCCTTAAAAGGCAGTGGAAGCAGAGTCCTTGAATATTTTTAAGGCAGAGCTGGATAGATTCTTGATGAGCAAGGGGGTGAAAGGTTATCAGGGGTCGGCAGGAATGTGGAGTTGAGGTTAGAATGAGATCAGCCGCAATCTTATTGAATGCTGAGCAGGCTCGCGGGGCCGAGTGGCCTGTTCCTCGTTTGTATGTAAAAGGTACAGGAGATATGAGGTGATATGAGATGTATGTTTTTACACAGCGAGCAGCAATGATCTGAAACTTGCTGCCTATGAGGGAGTTTGAAAATAGAAACAATGAGTGATTTGATTTTAAAAGGAAATTGGATAGACATCTGAAGGAAATAAACCTGCGAGGATACAGGGAGCAGGAGAATGGCACTGAGTGGATTGCTCCAGAGAGATAGCATGGACTCAATGGGCCGAATGCCATTCTCTGTGCCATCATGTCTTGGATTCCTTCGTGTAATCTAGTTTTGAAATTTAAAACCGGGGGGTTCAGATATCACTCAGGTAAATCTGTGCTACACTCCCTCCGAGGCCATTCTATCCTTCCTCAGGTTTGTTGCCCAGAACTGAACACAGTTCTCCAGGTTTGGTCGAACCAGGGTTTGTGAATCTCGGGGCTTCTCCAGTCACACTGAGACCTGAAATCTTCCCTCACAGACAGAACAGACAAACCTTTTACCTTCCACACCCAGATGTTGATATTCAGGTTCTGATGAATTGAGTGACTCTGTCAGATCGCGATGTGATGTTTGGTTTGCGTTTCCCGTCTGTTCAACCTCCACTTCCAGTATCCTGTAAATTTACAGAAACCTCACTGTCAGTTTAGGATAGAAATTCACAACATTCTCTCCTCATCAACTTTGATTAAATGTATTCTTGGAGGTTTTATCACATGACGTGCCCCCATCCACCAGCCATTAATTGGTCAACACATCCATCCTTGTGACACACTGCCTTCCTCTGCCAATTGGGAAGCAAAAGGACTCATTACCTTTCAGGACAGTGTTTGACTGTCAGCCAAACAACCTTTATCCCATTTTCAATATTTTTATATCCACTGAACAGAAATTTTCAAAGAAAATTACATAAAAATCTTCTTTACTGTCCTAATGATTTCCCAGACACGAATCTCACCAAGACAGAAGGTTAAATTTGAATTCATTTAAAGTCTACCGAAGACCCTGAAACCATTGTAGATTGTTGCAAAGACCCATCTGGTTCACTCATATCCTTCTGTGAAGGAAATCTTCTATCCTTACCTGGTCTGGCCTACACGTGACTCCAGATCCACAGTCAGCTGGTTGACCCTTAAAATGCACTCTGAGATACACTCAGTTCAAGGTGATTAGTGATGGGCAGTGAATGCCGGCCCAGCCAGCGACACCCACATCCCGTGAATGAATAGATAAGAAAATCTGCCATCCTTACCTGGTCTGGCCGACACGATTCCAAACCACAGCAATGTGGTTGACTCTTTAAATGCCCTCCGAGATGGCCGAGCAAGCCACTCAGTTCAAGGGAAATTAGGGACGGGCAATAAATGTTGGCCCAGCCAGTGACTCCGAATAAAATAAAATGCTGGAAACTCCAGTCAGTCAATCCGGGAGAGTTGGCATCCGGTCCAGGCTCGCAGTGCATGCGCCCTGCGGCTCCTTGTCCTCTGTAAAGATGGCGGCTGGTAACCCGGGCCTGGCACCGCTCAGCTCTCACTCTGTTTGATGCTGTTTAAGACGGGACCGTTAACATTTTCCTTGGGAGTTGAAGCCTCCACGGGGTATTTATGAAGCCTCCCGGCTCACTCCACAGCTTCTATTGCTCCCCAGCCACCCACCGGCTCCAATCCTGAAAGTCGCTCGATTGTTTCTTTCCCGCTTCTCGCACCGTCAGCAACAACCTGAACTGCGCATGCGCCGGTCACAGCCCGAACGGCACATGCTCCAGCCACAGCCGGACTCTGCGCATGTGTGAAGTGGATAGAGCACAATCTCAGCCGCAACGCATGATGGGTAATAATTGTGCCATTGAAATCGATATTGTTGATTCAAATTATGCTTTGCCAACCGATTACAATTGATGCCGTTGGGCCAAGGGAACAAATGTATTAAATAAATAAATACAGCAACTAAGGAGTACAGGCCCATCCACCACAGTCTGTCCTGGGTGCGATTGACAACAGACCAAACACGGACAGTGAGATGTTAACGTGTTGGGGTCTGAGCAGGTTCAGGTGAACAGTGATTTTTGTCTTCCTGAACAGAACAGCTAAACTACCCCTTGCCAATAACAATGTGCTGAAATTGGATCAATGGTTTGGGCATTTAAAGTTGTAGTGTTAACCAGTGGGAAAACTGAGGAAATTCCTTTGCACACATGAAGTGTGTGAGTGATCGCCTTCTGAACTGCTCCTGAACTGCACATTAGATTAATTAATGACTAACTCATATTTATTCTCACCCAGTGTAAGCATCTTCCACTTGTCGTTGTACATATTGGTACTAACGACATAGGCAGGAAGGGGCATGAGGTCCTGCAGCAGGAGTTCAGGGAGCTAGGCAGAAAGTTAAAAGACAGGACCTCGAGGGTTGTAATCTCGGGATTACTGCCTGTGCCACGTGCCAGTGAGGCTAGAAATAGGAAGATAGAGCAGCTAAACACGTGGCTAAACAGTTGGTGTAGGAGGGAGGGTTTCCATTATCTGAACCACTGGGAGCTCTTCCGGGGCAGGTGTGACCTATATACAAAGGAAGGGTTGCATCTAAACCGGAGAGACATAAATATCCTGGCCGCGAGGTTTGCTAGTGTCACACGGGAGGGTTTAAACTAGTATGGCAGGGGGGGTGGGCACGGGAGCAATAGGTCAGAAGGTGAGAGAATTGAGGGAGAACTAGGGAATAGGGCCAGTATGGCTCTGAGGCAGAGCAGACAGGGAGAAATTGCTGAACACAGCAGGTATGGTGGCCTGAAGTGCATATGTTTTAATGCAAGAAATATTACGGGTAAGGCAGATGAACTTAGAGCTTGGATTAGTACTTGGAACTATGATGTTGTTGCCATTACAGAGACCTGGTTGAGGGAAGGGCAGGATTGGCAGCTAAATGTTCCAGGATTTAGATGTTTCAGGCGGGATAGAGGGGGATGTAAAAGGGGTGGCGGAGTTGCGCTACTGGTTAGGGAGAATATCACAGCTGTACTACGGGAGGACACCTCAGAGGGCATTGAGGCTATATGGGTAGAGATAAGGAATAAGAAGGGTGCAGTCACAATGTTGGGGGTTTACTACAGGCCTCCCAACAGCCAGCGGAAGATAGAGGAGCAGATAGGTAGATAGATTTTGGAAAAGAGTAAAAACAACAGGGTTGTTGTGATGGGAGACTTCAACTTCCCCAATATTGACTGGGACTCACTTAGTGCCAGGGGCTTAGACGGGGCAGAGTTTGTAAGGAGCATCCAGGACGGCTTCTTAAAACAATATGTAGACAGTCCAACCAGGGAAGGGGCTGTACTGGACCTGGTATTGGGGAATGAGCCTGGCCAGGTGGTAGAAGTTTCAGTAGGGGAGCATTTCGGGAACAGTGACCACAATTCAGTAAGTTTTAATGTGTTGGTGGACAAGGATAAGAGTGGTCCTAGGGTGAATGTGCTAAATTGGGGGAAGGCTAATTATAACAATATTAGGCGGGAACTGAAGAACCTAGATTGGAGGCGGATGTTTGAGGGTAAATCAACATCTGACATGTGGGAGGCTGTCAGTTGAAAGAAATTCAGGATCGGCATGTTCCTGTGAGGAAGAAGGATAAATAGGGCAATTTTCAGGAACCTTGGATAACGAGAGATATTGTAGGCCTCGTCAAAAAGAAAAAGGAGGCATTTGTCAGGGCTAAAAGGCGGGGAACAGACGAAGATTGTGTGGAATATAAGGAAAGTAGGAAGGAACTTAAGAAAGGAGTCAGGAGGGCTAGAACAGGCCACGAAAAGTAATTGGCAAATAGGGTTAAGGAAAATCCCAAGGCTTTTTACACGTACATAAAAGGCAAGAGGGTAGCCAGGGAAAGGGTTGGCCCACTGAAGGATAGGCAAGGGAATCTATGTGTGGAGCCAGAGGAAACGGGCGAGGTACTAAATGAATACTTTGCATCAGTATTCACCAAAGAGAAGGAATTGGTGGATGTTGAGCCTGGAGAAGGGTGTGTAGATAGCCTGGGTCACATTGAGATCCAAAAAGACGAGGTGTTGGGTGCCTTGAAAAATATTAAGGTAGATAAGTCCCCAGGGCCTGATGGGATCTACCCCAGAATACTGAAGGAGGCTAGAGAGGAAATTGCTGAGGCCTTGACCGAAATCTTTGGATCCTCACAGTCTTCAGGTGATGTCCCGGAGGACTGGAGAATAGCCAATGTTGTTCCTCTGTTTAAGAAGGGTAGCAAGGATAATCCACGGAACTACAAGCCGGTGAGCCTTACGTCAGTGTTAGGGAAATTACTGGAGAGAGTTCTTCAAGAAGGTAAAATTAAGCACTAGTGTTTTGTGCTTAAACAAAGGAGATTACAATGGGATGAGAGAAGAACTAGCTAAGGTAGACTGGGAGCAAAGACTTTATGGTGAAATAGTTGAGGACCAGTGGAGAACCTTCCAAGTGATTTTTCACAGTGCTCAGCAAAGGTTTATACCAACAAAAAGGAAGGACGGTAAATAGAGGGAAAATCGACCGTGGATATCTAAGGAAATAAGGGAGAGTATCAAATTGAAGGAAAAAACATACGAAGAAGCAAAGATCAGTGGGAGACTAGAGGACTGGGAAATCTTTAGGGGGCAACAGAAAGCTACTAAAAAAGCTATAAAAAAAAGTAAGATAGATAATGAGAGTAAACTTGCTCAGAATATAAAAACAGATGGTAAAAGTTTCTACAAATATATAAAACAAAAAAGAGTGGCTAAGGTAAATATTGGTCCTTTAGAGGATGAGAAGGGAGATTTAATAATGGGAGATAAGGAAATGGCTGAGGAACTGAACAGGTTTTTTGGGTCGGTCTTCACAGTGGAAGACACAAATAACATGCCAGTGATTGATGGAAATGAGGCTATGACAGGTGTGGACCTTGAGAGGATTGTTTTCACCAAGGAGGTCGTGATGGGCAAGCTAATGGGGCTAAAGGTAGCCAAGTCTCCTGGACCTGATGGAATGCATCCCAGAGTGCTAAAAGAGATGGCTAGGGAAATTGCAAATGCACTAGTGATAATTTACCAAAATTCACTATACTGGGGTGGTCCCGGTGGATTGGAAATTAGCAAACGTGACACCACTGTTTAAAAATGGAGGTAGGCAGAAAGCGGGTAATTATAGGCCAGTGAGCTTAACTTCGGTAGTAGGGAAGATGCTGGAATCTATCATCAAGGAAGAAATAGCGAGGCACCTGGATGGAAATTGTCCCATTGGGCAGCCGCAGCATGGGTTCATAAAGGGCAGGTCGTGCCTAACTAATTTAGTGGAATTTTTTGAGGACATTAACAGTGCGGTAGATAACGGGGAGCCAATGGATGTGGTATATCTGGATTTCCAGAAAGCCTTTGACAAGGTGCCACACAAAAGGTTACTGCATAAGATAAAGATACATGGCATTAAGGGGAAAGTAGTAGCATGGATAGAGGATTGGTTAATTAAAAGAAAGAAAAGAGTGGGGATTAATGGGTGTTTCTCTGGTTGGCAATCAGTAGCTAGTGGTGTCCCTCAGGGATCAGTGTTGGGCCCACAACTGTTCACAATTGACATGGATGATTTGGAGTTGGGGACCAAGGGCAATGTGTCCAAGTTTGCAGACGACACTAAGATAAGTGGTAAAGCAAAAAGTGCAGAGGATACTGGAAGTCTGCAGAGGGATTTGGATAGGCTAAGTGAATGGGCTAGGGTCTGGCAGATGGAGTACAATGTTGACAAATGTGAGGTTATCCATTTTGGTAGGAATAACTGCAAAAGGGATTATTATTTAAATGATAAAATATTAAAACATGCTGCTGTGCAGAGAGACCTGGGTGTGCTAGCGCATGAGTCGCAAAAAGTTGGTTTACAGGTGCAACAGGTGATTAAGAAGGCAAATGGAATTTTGTCCTTCATTGCTAGAGTGATGGAGTTTAAGACTAGGGAGGTTATGCTGCAATTGTATGAGGTGTTAGTGAGGCCACACCTGGAGTATTGTGTTCAGTTTTGATCTCCTTACTTGAGAAAGGACGTACTGGCACTGGAGGGTGTGCAGAGGAGATTCACTAGGTTAATCCCAGAGCTGAAAGGGTTGGATTACGAGGAGAGGTTGAGTAGACTGGTACTGTACTCGTTGGAATTTAGAAGGATGAGGGGGGATCTTATAGAAACATATAAGATTATGAAGGGAATAGATAGGATAGATGCAGGCAGGTTGTTTCCACTGTCGGGTGAAAGCAGAACTAGGGGGCATAGCCTCAAAATAAGGGGAAGTAGATTTAGGACTGAGTTTAGGAGGAACTTCTTCACCCAAAGGATTGTAAATCTATGGAATTCCTTGCCCAGTGAAGCAGTAGAGGCTCCTTCATTAAATGTTTTTAAGATAATGGTAGATAGTTTTCTGAAGAATAAAGGGATTAAGGGTTATGGTGTTCGGGCCGGAAAGTGGAGCTGAGTCCACAAAAGATCAGCCATGATCTCATTGAATGGTGGAGCAGGCTCGAGGGGCCAGATGGCCTACTCCTGCTCCGAGTTCTTACGTTCTTATGAGACAGGATCTACTCCCATTTGGAAGCAAATGGACGTATTAGTGAGAGACAGCATGGTTTTGTGAAGGGGAGGTCGTGTCTCACTAACTTGATAAGAGTTTTTCGAAGAGGTCACAAAGATGATTGATGCAGGTAGGGCAGTGGATGTTGTCTGTATGGACTTCAGTAAGGCCTTTGACAAGGTCCCTCATGGTAGACTAGTACAAATGGTGAAGTCACACGGGATCAGGGTTGAGCTGGCAAGGTGGATACAGAACTGTCTCGGTCATAGAAGGCAGAGACATAGAGAGTAGCAATGGAAGAAAGCTTTTCTAATTGGAGGGCTGTGACTAGTGGTGTTCCGCAGGGATCAGTTCTGGGACCTTTGCTGTTTGTAGTATATATAAATGATTTGGAGGAAAATGTAACTGGTCTGATTAGTAAGATTACAGACGACACAAAGGTTGGTGAGCATACCGATGCTTCCTCCGCTCCCACATGCCTCCTCCATTGCCCCCAGACCTTCAGGGCCACCACCACCACAGGGCTGGTGGAGTACCATGCCGGCGGGAACGCAGAGGCGCAGTTACCAACGCCCCCAAACTGGTGCCCCTGCATGATGCCGTCTCCATCCGCTCCCATACTGACCCTCCCGCCACCACCCACTTCCTGATCATGCCTATCTTTGCCCAATAATAATTATTAAAGTTCGGCAGCACCAGCCCGCCCTCCCCCCGGCTCCGCTCAAGCATCCCCTTTCTTAATCGCGGGGTCTTACCCGCCCATACAAAGCCAGTGATCACCTTATTGACCCGCTTAAAGAAGGACCGTGGAATAAAGATGGGGAAACACTGAAACACAAACAGTAGTTTAGGGAGGACCGGCATTTTCACTGTCTGCACCCTCCCAGCTAGTGACAACGGAAACGTGCCCCACCTTTGAAAATCGTCCTTCATTTGGTCTACTATTCGCCAAATTTAACTTGTGTAGCCATTCCCATTCCCGTGCCACCTGGATGCAGAGATATTGAAAGCTCCCCCCTACCACCCTAAATGGCAGCTTCCCCAATCGCCTCTCCTGCCCCCTTGCCTGGACCACAAACATCTCACTTTTCCCCATATTTAGTATTTACCCCGAAAACCGGCCAAATTCCCCCAGAATCCTCATAATTTCTTCCATTGCCTCTAGTGGGTCTGAAACATACAGGAGCAGGTCGTCTGCATAAAGTGAGACTCTGTATTCCACTCCCCTCCCGGACCAGCCCCTTGAGGCTCTCAGCACAATTGCCAGCAGCTCTATGGCTATCCCGAACAGCAGTGAGGAGAGGGGGCATCCCTGTCTCGTCCCCGATGCAGCTGGAAATAGTTTGATGTTGACCTGTTCGTCCGTACACTCGCAACAGAAGCCTGATACAACAGCCTGACCCAGTCAATAAAGCCCCGCCCAAATCCAAGCCACCCCAGTACCTCCCACAGATCTTCCCATTCCACCCGATCAAAACCCTTCTCTGCGTCCATTGCGACCACTACCTCCACATCCCTACCTGCTGGGGGCATCATAATCACATTTAACAACCTTCTTACGTTGGCCGCCAACTGCCTACCCTCAACAAATCGCGTCTGATCCTCCCCAATCATGTCCGGAACTCGAGTCTTCAATGCAGCAGATTGGCATCCATATTTAATAAGGATATCGGCCTGTAGGACCCACATAGCTCCGGGTCCTTGTCCTGATTCAGGATCAATGAGATAGCGGCCTGTGACATCGTTGGGGGAAGCACCCCACGCTCCTTTGCCTCACTGAATGTCCTCATCAGCAGTGGCCCCAATATCGCAGAGAACTTTTTATAAAACTCCACTGGGTACCCATCCGTCCCCGGAGCTTCACCCGACTGCATGACCTTCAGACCCTCTGCTATCTCTTCCAACCCGATCGGGGCCTCCAGCCCTTCTACTAACCCCCCGTCCACCTTCGGGAAATACAGCCCCCCGAAAAAGTGCCTCATCCCCTCCGGCCCAGCTGGGGTGTCCGACTCATACAGCCTACTATAAAACTCCTTGAACGCCTTATTAACCCCACCCGAGTCTCCAACCAGGTTCCCGTCTCCATCCTTTACTTTCCCAATCTCCCTGGCTGCCTCCTTCTTTCTAAGCTGCTGCGCAAGCATTCTGCCGGCCTTCTCCCCATGCTTATAGCTTGCCTCCCTCGCCTTCCTCAGCTGCTCTACCGCCCTCCCTGTAGATAACAAGCCAAACTCCGCCTGTAGCCTCCATCGTTCCCTTAGAAGCGCTGACTCTGGGGCCTCCGCATTCCTCCTGTCGATCTGCAATATCTCATCAGCCAATCCGTCTCAGCTCTGTCTGCGTTCTCCCAATGGGCCCGTATCGAGATCAGCTCCCATCTAATCACAGCCTTCAATGCCTCCCAGACCACCGCCGCTGAAACTTCACCGTGTCGTTGACTTCCAGGTAATTCTGAATATATTTTCTCAGCCAGCCGTACACCTCATTAGCTAAAAGTCCCACGTCCAGCCTCCAGCGCAGGCGCTGGCTACTCTCCTTGCTGACCTGTAGGTCAACCCATTGCAGGGCATGATCTGAGATTGTGATTGCCGAATACCCAGTGTCCACTACCCCCGTCAGTAGAGCCCTGTTCAAAATTTAAAAAATCAATCCAGGAATACACTTTATGCATGTGTGAGTAGAAGGAGAATTCCTTTACTCTCGGTTGCCCAAATCTCCATGGGTCCACCCACCCATCTGTCCCATAAACCCCTTAAGCTCCTTTGCAATTGCTGGCACCCTGCCTGTCCATGAGCTTGACCGGTCAATAACTGTGTTGAAGTCCCCTCCCATGACCAAATTATGCAAGTCGAGGTCCGGGATCTTCCCCTAGCATCCTCTTTATAAACTCCACATCATCCCAATGTAGCACGTACACATTTACTAGTACCACCGGCAACCCCTCCAGCTTCCCACTGACCATAATGTACCGGCATCCCACATCCGCAACTATTCTTCCCACCTCAAATACCACTCACTTATTAATCAGGATCCCGACTCCTCTAGTCTTCGAGTCCAGCCCAGAGCGAAAAACCTGTCCGACCCATCCCTTCCTTAATCTAATCAGTTACTCTAAGGTGCGTCTCCTGTAACATTACAACGTCCGCCTTCAGTCCCCTCAAATGCGCGAACATGCATGCCCTCTTAACCGGCCCATTTAGCCCTCTCACATTCCATGTGAGTAGCCTAGAGGGCTCATCGCACTGCCACTGCCACTGCCACCCCCACCCCCCCAGCTGATCAGCCATCACCTTTCTTGGGCCAGTCTCCAGCCCACGCCCCATGCATCCGCCAGCCCGCCCCCAGGCAGCCCCTGTCCCTGACCTCCTTTCTGATCCACAGCAAACGTCCCCCCCCCCCTCCCGGTCAGCAGAACCTTTCTCCCCACCAGTAACAGCACTACGTAAACCAACCCCTTCAACAAGCAGAACATCTGCTCACCCTACACTGCGCTTCCGTGAGCTAGTCCGCCCACCTAGCTTGATGACCTCCGCCCATGGCGCTAGACATTCTCCCACCTATTGTCTCCTCCACCCCTCTCCCGGACTCACATATTCAAAATAAAAGCAATCCCAACACAATTGCCTGAAAAAACCACGAAAAACAGCTGGGCAGCATGGTAGCATTGTGGATAGCACAATTGCTTCACAGCTCCAGGGTCCCAGGTTCAATTCCGGCTTGGGTCACTGTCTGTGCGGAGTTTGCACATCCTCCCCGTGTGCGTGGGTTTCCTCCGGGTGCTCCGGTTTCCTCCCACAGTCTAAAGATGTGCAGGTTAGGTGGATTGGCCACGCTAAATTGCCCTTAATGTCCAAAATTGCCCTTAGTGTTGGGTGGGGTTCTGGGTTATGGGGATAGGGTGGGGGTGTTGACGTTGGGTAGGGTGCTCTTCCAAGAGCCGGTGCAGACTCGATGGGCCGAATGGCCTCCTTCTGCACTGTAAATTCTATGAAAAATCTATGAATTTATGTATCAAACAGAAGATCCAACATCTAACAAACACACCTCCATCCCCCATCAGTGCAAATGTAAACTTTAACTCACCCAGATCTGCAACAGGCCCCAAATCAATACGGAAGGCATTATAAATAACGACCAAAACAAACAAGAAACCTTTTTAATGTGGGCGTTGCAGCAAAGTTCAAAGTCCTCAGTCTGCCACCAGTCCTTTCCTTCTAGCGAAGTCCATCGTTTCCTCAGGCTACCCAAAATTAAAATGTTGCTCCTCATACGTGACCTAGAGACGGGCTGGACATAGCAGTCCAAACTGCACCTTTTTCTTAAAAAGGGTCGACTTTATCTGATTGAACCCTGCTTTTGCCTGGCTGCATCCGCACTCAGATCCTGATAGATCCGCAGGAAACTGTTCTCCCATTTACAACTCGTGTCTGCCTGGCCAACCGTTAAATACGCTCCTTGTCCAAGTACCTGTGGAATCTCACCACCATTTCCCTCGAGGGGTTCCCCACTCACGGCTTCCTCGCGAGCGCTCTGTGAGCCCTGTCCACCTCCAAGGGTCAGGAGAACATTCCATCTCCCAGCAACTTCTCGAACATGCCCACTATGTATGCCCCAGAGTCCGCTCCTTCGGACCCCTCCGGGAGACCGACGATTCTCAAGTTCTGCCGGCGGGACCTATTCTCTAGGTCCTCCACCTTCTCCAGCAGTCTTTTCTGCTGGTCTCTCAGCATCCCCACCGCAGTTTGATGTTCCTCCTGCTCAGCCAGTGCATTCTCTACTTTCTGGATCGCCCGATCTTGGGCATCCAATCCAAGTTCCAGCCGCGCAATCGATTCTTTAACCAGGTCCAAGCAATCCTGTTTCTGCTTGGCGAAGCCCCCCTGAATAAACTGCATCAGCTGCTCCGTCGACCGCTGGGTTGCCAAGCCAAGACTCCGGCCATCCGACATACTTTCTCCCGCTGCAGCTTCGGTCCAAGCCTTCTCTATTTCTTCCTTTGCGAGCACTTCTAGTCCGCCTCTCCAAGCACCGATGTAGGAATCCACTCCATAATTGCCTCTACCATCAATTTATCGAATCAAGTCCGATAGAAAATGGGGGGGGAAAGGTCCAAAGGTCCGGCCCGAGCGGGAGCCACCAAATGTGCGACCTACTCCTTCATAGCCACCACCGGAACTGCCAATAAGTCTTTTTAAGACAGAGATATCTAGGTTCTTGATTAATAAGGGGCTCAGATGTTATGGGGAGAAGGCAGGAGAATGGGGATGAGAAACAAATCAGCCATGGTCGAATAGCAGAGCAGACTCGATGGGCTGAATGGCATAATTCTGCTTCTCTATCTTCTTTTTTAATGGGAGGGTCTCATAGAAACGTATAACATTCGAACAGGAGTGGACAGAGTAGATTCATAAAGAATGCTCCCAATGGTGGGGGAGTCCAGAACTAGGGGGTCATAGTTTGAGGATAAGGGGTAAAACTTTTAAGACTGAGGTGAGGAGAGATTTTTTCACCCAGAGAGTGATGAGCCTGTGGAATTCATTACCACAGAAAGTCATTGAGGACAAAACATTGTGCAATTTGAAGAAGGAGTTTGATATAGCTCTTGGGGCTAAAGGGATTAAAGGATATGTACGGCTCTGTGGTGCAAAGGATAATGTGTTGGACTTCTACTTAATGGCAAGTAAGGAAGTCAAAGGTTGTGGGATCAAATCCCACTGGAGTCGACTGTTAGTGTAGCACAGTGGTTAGCACTGCTGTCTCACTGCCAGGGACACGGGTTCAATTTCGACCTTGGGTGGCTGTCGGTGTGGAATTTACACCTTCTCCCCATGTCTGCGTGGGTTTCCGCCGGGTGCTCCGGTTTCCTTCTACAGTCCAAAGGTGTGCAGGTTAAGTGGACTGTCCATGGTAAATTGCCCTTCAGTGTGCAGTGGGTTAACGGGGACAAGGGCAGGGTAATCATTCAGAGGGTCGGTGCAGACTCGATGGGCTGAATGGCCGCCTTCTGCACAGGATTCTAGGAGATGGGGGGGGGGAAATCAGGATATTGAACTTGATTATCAGCCATGATCATAATGAATGGCGGAGCAGGCTCGAATGGCCTACTCCTGCTTCTATTTTCTATGTAAGTCACATGTAGGCCAGACCGGGTAAGGAGGCGAGATTTCCTTCTCTCAAGGACATTAGTGAACCAGATGGATTTTTACAACAATTGACAATGTTTTCATGGTCACCATTAGACTTCTAATTCCAGATTTTTATTTAATTGAAATGTCACCATCTGCCATAGTGGGATTCAAACCCCAGTTCCCAGAGAATTACTTAGGGTCTGGATTACTAGTCATGTGATATTACCAATATGCCATCGCCTCACTGAGTGATGCAGTGTATATTACACACATTTTTAATCCAGTAATATATATGTGTACATGGCTAGCAGTCTACATGATCCTTTTCAGGTCTCTTTGCCATGCACATGAATTAGTGAACATAGATCTGTTCATGAATTGTCATTCAGAAGAATTGGGACGGTGTACATTAGGCACAGCAGAGAGAATGGAGGGTGTGTGAGATGGAGATATACAGGTTTTGGGATGCGAAAGGAAGGAACATTCTATCGAAATGAGCACTACATGTTGTGAATATCTATCCTGAATCGAAAGAGAAAATGCTGGAAAATCTCAGCAGGTCTGGCAGCATCTGTAGGGAGAGAAAAGAGCTCACTTTTCGAGTCCGATGACTCTTTCTCAAAGCTTTGACTACAGCACGGAGGACCCGGGTTGGAATCCTGGCCCTGGGTCACTGTCCATGTGGAGTTTGCACATTCTCCCAGTGTCTGACTGAGTTTCACCCCCACAACCTAAAATTGTGCAGGTTAGGCAGATTGGCCATGTTAAATTGCCCCCATAATAATCGGGTACTCAAAATTTATATTTAAAAAAACACTTTTTACTGTACCTCACGGAGTCTTCTTAAAAAGTATTTATTCATGGGAGGTGAGGGTCAGTGGCTGGGTCAGCATTTACTGCTCATTCCAATTGCCCTTGAACTGCAAAGCACTTACAAATCAACCACAACATTGCTGTGGATCTGGAGTCATGTGTGGGCCAGGCCACGTAAGGAGAGCAAATTTCCTGAAGGACATTCGTGAACCAGACAGGTTTTTACAACAATCCACAATGTCGTCATTAGACTTATAATTTGACACTTTTATTCAATTTCAATTCATTGCCAGATTCGATCCCAGATCACTAACTTCGGTCTCTGGATTACTAGCCCAGTAACAATACCATTACACCACTGCCCAGCCCACATATTCTTGGCAGAATATGTCTAGTAACTTCTCAAAAAATTATAAAGCAATTTATTTCTTCAAAGAAATTCTCATAGCTCTGCAGTTTCTGGAAACATTTTGGTTGAAAGTATTATTTTATAAAATAAAGATCTAGTCTTTACAACATAATTACCTAATACACCAATTCACTAATGATAATCAATGTTCATTAAAGAATAATCATAAATGTAATTATTGTTCTTTGCTATGAAATCAATACATAGTTAATATCGAAAAGGTACAGAAGGTGAAATGGCTGCAGGAGGCACACATGAGGTATAAAAGAGCTTCCTTGACCTTGTTACTAATGACAGTGAATACACTATGGAAATAACAATTTTAGAGCTAAATGTGATTACACATGCGTACTTATAGCTTCTTACAATACAACAGTAAATATGTTTCAAAAGTACTCCATTGGCTTTCAAAGACTTCAGAGGGCCCAGTGTCAGTGCGAGGTTTGAGAGAAATGTACATTTGTTCTATTAGTCTGCAAACTAGAATATACTGCTGTCTCTGGATCTGAAAAGACTTAGTTACCTGCAAATGCACGCATTCAAAGCCTTGTCTTGCATGTTTGACTTGGTTTATATATATCTTTCTAGAACATACCCCTTCATTCACCTGAGGAAGGAGCAGCGCTCCGAAAGCTAGTGTTTGAAACAAACCTGTTGGACTTTAACCTGGTGTTGCAAGAGGGCGGTGCTGGAGGACTGACCGAGAGCGGCTGGTCCTCCAGCCAATCAGGGTGAATGGGAGGCGGAGCAAAGCCGGCGCTCTCACTCACTCCGCATGCGCGCGGCCGCGTACTTCGTCCACCCGGGCCTGTCCCGGGGAAAAGCCCGGGCAGCTTTCGTCGCTTCAACTGCCGTATCCGAACTTCATTTTGGGGGCTTTGTGCCTACACGGAACGTTTATGAAGCCTCCCGACCCATCCACGGACTCTATCCGTCCCTCATGACTCACCGAGCGGGATCTGACCGGCGAAGGATTTCCACCCGACCGCCTGAATACTGAACTGTCATCGGCACTGCGCATGCTCCAACTCACGTGGGTGACACCGGGGCTCAGCCCCGCCCCTCTTTCACTCCGATTCGTTGGAGAACCAGCCGCTCCGCTTAGTTCTCCAGTCACGTCCCTCTCTTCCTATTGGACCAGAAATACCGTCAATCACTCCCAGGGCATCGTGAGCTGGAGCATGCGCAGTGCCGATGCTGGACTCGGCCAGGAGGTTTTACTGAAACCCGGTGGAGACTCCAAACCCCAATAAGAAGTTTCCGGGCCCGGGTTTGCATCGAGCGGGGGGACAGCTGCGGCCTGCTCCCGGTGACAGGCCTGAGTTAACGGCCGCCGTCTTTATAGAGGCTGCAAACCCGCAGGGGGCAAAACATCAGAGATAGAGTTTGTTGTGAAACCAATGGGATGTAAAACAGGAGGTCAGGGTTACAGTCAACAACAACAACTTCTATTTATATAACACCTTTAACATCATAAATCATCCCAGTCAACTTCACAGGAACATTTTAAAACCAAGTGAGACACCCAGACACAAAAGGTGACCAAAAACTTGGTCAAAGAGGTGAGTTTTAAAGAGTCTTCACGGAGGTAAGTGAGGTGGAGACGGGGAGGTTTAGGGAGGGAATTCAGTGCTTGGGGCCGAGGGAACTTAAAACCATGGCGGAGTGATTGGAATCGGGAGTGTACAAGAGTCCAGGATCATAGCTGTGCAGATATCCCCGGGGACTATGGGGCTGGAGGAGATTGCAGAGACGGGGAGAGATGAGTCCATGGAGGGATTTGAAAATAAGGGTGAGAAATGACTAGGAGCGAATGCAAGTGTCGGAGCACCGAGATCATAGGGGAAAGGAACTTGCTGTGAATTAAGATATGGGTAGCAGACGTTTGGATGGCTTTGGGTTTCCAGAGGTAAAATGTGGGAGAGCAGCCAGGTGTGTGATGGAATTGTCAAATCGGGATGTGACGATGGCATGACCGAGGTTTCAGCCCCAGGCACACAGACACAGGAGAGAGGCCAGATAATGTAACGTAATTGGAAACAGGCGGTCTTAATGATAGTACAGACATGTGTCCAAAGATGTACAGATTAGGTGGATTGGCCATGCTCAATTGCGTTAGTGTTCAAAAAGGTTATGTGGGGTTACGGGGATAGGGTGGGGATGTGGACTTAGGTAGGGTGCTCTTTCCAAGGTCCGGTGCAGCTCAATGGGCCGAATGGCCTCCTTCTGCACTGTAAATTCCATGAGGTCAGAAGCTCATATTGGGATCAAATGTGAAACCAAGTTTACAAAGAGACTGGCTAAGTCTCAGACTGTTGCCAGGGAGGGGGATAGAGTCGGTATGTCAGGAATGGAGGTTGGAGCAGGGAGCGAACAGTGGATTCAGTCTTCTCCATATTTGATTGAAGTTATTTAGTAAACTGGAAGAGAACCACTGGACACTGCATGGACACTGAGTCTGATATCCGGTATAACTTAGTTTGAGAGGTAGAGGTAGAACGAAGGAACCCTGGAAGCTTTGGAGAAACGCCCTTCACGATTGCTCATTAAATCTCCACCCAGTCAGTTCTGGACACAAGGTTAACATCTGCTATTCTTCTGCTCAGTCAGGATGATTCAGATTAATGTCTGTCGCAAGTCATGAATGAAGTGACGTATAAAGCATATTCTTACCTCTAATTATATAACTTTGGTAAAAAGATACAGAAATAATGATCTAATACTTTATTTGGATTTCAGCCCCAGGGAGGAGGGAGAGTGTGTCGGACGGGGATTTACAGCTTTGGGGAAAGAAGAGAGAAAAAAATGTTCCGCAGAAACTGGAATTGTCTGTTCTGAATTTCTATCCTGTACTGATAGTGTGGCCTTTGTAAAGTCCTTTTCCAGGGCATTAGGAGAGGATTTTCAGACAGGAAAGAAACCAAATATCACATTAAGATCCGACAGTGTCACTTAATTGATCAGGACTTGAATATCCTTAGACTATGAATATGGAATGAAAAATATTTGTTCTGTTTGTGAGAAAATATTTCAAACATCAGTGTGACTGGAAAAGTACCGAGACACACACGCACCCAAGTGAGTGTGTTCCAGTGAACTGACTGTGGAAAGAGCTTTAACCAGTTACAGCCTGGAGAAACACCACACCATTCACTAAGGGGAGAAACCATACACGTGTTCTGTGTGAGGACGAAGCTTCACTTGATTGTCTAAAGAGGAAATGCACAAAGACACTGACTCCATGGAGATACTGTGGAAATGTGGAGATCTGGCAACCTCTGCAAGACGTGCCAGATCATCAACATGGGTACCATCATTACACACGGGAACACCACCCACCAGGTACGTGGTACATACTCGTGCGACTCGGCACCAGTCTTGCTGGCCTTGTTCTGCATCACAAACCAGCTGTCTATCCCACTGAGCTAAACCATCGCGCGACAATTGCCAGGCAGGAATGTTCCCTTCCAGTCGGCAAATACTTAAGCAGCAAAGGGCATTGAGCCTCTGATCTTCGGGTAAGCGTTCTTTAAGGCAGCCTTCAAGACGCATGGTAATGCAGAATCGCTGAGCAGAAACTGATAGCCAAGTTCCGCACATATGACTACGGCCTCAACCGGGACCTTGGATTCATGTCGCCTTACATTCACCCCCCACCATCTGGCCTGGACGTACAAAATCCTACCAACTGTCCTGGCTTGAGACAATTCACACCTCTTTAACCTGTGATTATCCCTCTCTCCAGTCACACCGTCTGGACCTGTAAAGACTTAATTACCTGCAAAGACTCGCATTCAAAGTACCATCTCGCATCATTGAATTTTTCTATATATATGTTTGTGGAACCCACCTCTTCATTTACCTGTGGAAGGAGCTGCACTCCAAAAGCTAGTGATTTGAAACAAACCTGTTGGACTTTAATCTGATGTTATAAGACTTCATACTGTGCCCACCCCGGCATCGCCACAGCATAAATGGGACGCATTTAGGGTGTCACGTGGCACAGTGGTTAGCATTGCAGCCTACGGCGCTGAGGACCTGGGTTTGAATCCCGGCCCTGGGTCACTGTCCGTGTGGAGTTTGCACATTCTCCCCGTGTCTGCATAGGTTTCACCCCCACAACCCAAAGATGTGCAAGTTAGGTGGGTTGGCGACGCTAAATTGCCCCCCCCAAAAAATGGGAAGCATTTAATGCTTCTGACAGTTTTGAACCAGGCACCTTTTGCACGTTAGGCGAATGTGATAACTGCTACACTACAGAAACAGCTGGCAGCACAGTACCCAGTGGCCCTGTGCAACGTTCAACTGCACAGTCTTGCTGCAGATTTCAATAGTTCGGCTGGGAGGCCGTGTCACTGATTACATGAAGACAGCTGTTTCTTTAAAACAGATGTCTCAACTTGTAAGACCATAAGATATTGAACTTATCTTGAACTTTAGCATTTGTTCAGCAAATATCTAATGGAACAATGCTCTCTGTTCAATCATTAATGCATCATTCTTATCTTCCCACAGAAAATTTCCATCAATTTTACTCAATATCTGTTTCATTATTCAATATTGAACATCAGGATATTTATTTGTTATATATGACTTCATTTTGAATTCAATAGCTCTCGAGTCTTCACTCTGAATAACTCTGAAATATACACCATTGAATTGCAAACATGACTGACCAAGAAAAGAAAGCGTTTCACTGGGTAATACAAATCCCACGAATCTTTGTTCAGTTTGACCTCAGACAGCTTTTGAACAAAGTCAGATATAGTTAAATGGAAGTGAATTGAGAATTATGTGTTGCTTATATTTGACCCCTCTGTGTTTTGGTGTGAAACATTTTGCAGCTAAATACTGTTCATGTATAAGAAAGGAGGGGTGACAGCAAATCCGCACTGAGCCTGGATTTCCTCGTCTCCCTGAGTGACCTTTCCTGTATCTCTACCTTGAAGGCCGAATTTTTTTGAAAAAATGGTTCAGTTAAATCTCTGCTATTTCCTCCAGTTCAGTTCTGTCTATATGAGCACACATTACCATTCAATATGTTTTGGATGGTGATTAAAATATTAATCTGCATCAACAAAGCCATTAACTTCTTTTGTGAACTGAGCAAACTGCCAAGATCTGCACTTTGTTTTTTCATGTATGGAACGATCTGTCTGGACTGTACACAGAACAATACTTTTCACTGTACCTCGGTACACGTGATAATAAATCAAATCCAATCAAAGAGACAGTTTCTTCAGATTGAACAATGAGCCTTCTTAAAATATATTCACTCATGGGAGGTGGGGATCATTGGCTGGTCCAGCATTTACTGCTCATTCCAATTGCCCTTGAACTGCATGTCCTGTGAGGCTATTTCAGGGGACACGTTCAAGTCAACCACAACATTGCTGTGGTCACGTGTAGGCCAGGCCACGTAAGGAGAGCAGATTTCTTAAAGGACATGAGTGAACCAGATGGGTTTTTACAACAATCCACAATGTCATCATTAGACTTTTAATTTGAGACTTTTATTCAGTTTCAATATCTGTCACAGGCAGATTCAATCCCAGATCCCCAGAGCATTAACCTGGGTCTCTGGTTTACTAGCCCAGTAACAATACCATTATGTCACTACCTAGCCCACATAGTCTTGGCAGCATATGATGTCTCGTAACTTCTCAAAATTATAAAGCAATTTATTTCTTCAAAGTTTGTGGAAACATTTTGGTTGAAAATATTATCTTTGAAAATAAAGATCTAGTCTTTACAATATAAATTACCGAATACACCAATTCACTAATGATAATCAATGTTCACTACTGAATAATCATTAATTTTATTATTGTTTTTTGCTATGATATCCATATATAGTTAATATGGAAAAGGTACAGAAGGTGAAATGTCTGCAAGAGGCACATGTTAGAGGTATAAAAGGGCTTCCTTGACCTTGTTACTAATGATGTGGATCTCCGGTTCTGCGTTCTCCAAGGCGGCCTTCAGGATGCGCGACAACGCAGAATCGCCGAGCAGAAGCTTACAGCCAAGTTCCGCACACATGAGTGCGGCCTCAACCGGGACCTAGGATTCATGTCGCATTACATTCAACCCCCACCATCTGGCCTGCAAAATCCTACCAACTGTCCTGGCTTGACACAATTCACACCTGCGACCCTTGTGTACATGTAAAGGGAGTGGTAACAACCTGGAACCTAATGCCTATGAGGGTAGGAGATGCAGAGATGACGGAAGGATTTCAATAGGAAATTAGACAGGCATTGAGAGAAATAAACCCAAAAGGATTTGGGGAAAGAACGGGGCAATGGACAGACTGGCTTCCTCCACAGGGAGCCGACACGGTCCCAAAGGGCTGAATGGCCCCATTCCCCACCCTCCAGATGCTGTGATCTCAGGAGAGAAATTCAGCTGCTCCAGTCACTCCAACTAACTGGAGTCCCTCATCTCTGGTGACATTCTTGTAAATGTCCTCTCACCCTCTCTAAGAACTTCACATCTTTCCTAAAGTGTGGGGCCCATATATAGGGTTCCATTCTAGAGGGATAGAATTGAAAAGCACGGAGGAAATGTCCAACTTGTTTAGAATCAGGTTTAGACTACACTGGGAGCTCTGTCAGCATTGATGATCTCCATTTAGAAAAAGGAAATAGAGGCACAGGAGAAGGTGCAAGAAAGATTCATAATGTACAGAACTGAGAACATTTAGCACTCAGGAAAGGCTGGGGCTGCTTTTTTCTGGAAAAGAGAAGACTGATGGGTGACCTGATGGAAGTCTTGAAATGAAATGAAAATCGCTTATTGTCACAAGTAGGCTTCAAATGAAGTTATTGTGAAAAGCCACTCGTCGCCACATTCTGGCGCCTGTTCGGGGAGGCTGGTATGGGAATTGAAACGTGCTGCTGGCCTGCTTTAAAGCCAGCGATTTAGCCCTGTGCCAAACCAGCCCCAGGATGTCAGATTAGTCTTTCAGATTAAGTCAGATCAGTGGAATTTCAGATTTCGAAGTCTTTCAGATTCTGAAGGGATTCAATAATCCAATAGGAATTTCAATAGAAACCTCTTTACCCAGCGAGTGGTGAGAATGTGGAACTTGTTACCACAGCGAGTGGTTGAGGAGAACAGCATGAATCCATTGAACGTAAAACGAGATACATACATGAGGGGAAAAGGAATAGGAAATGCTGATGGGCGGCGGGGGGGGGGGGGGGGGTAGGAGAGATATAGAGGGGCGGGTGGAGGATCATGTGGAGCATAAATACTGACACAGACCATGGATAACCTCAGCCGGTTTGGGAATTTAACCTGTGCTATTGGTGTCACTCAGCACAAACCAGCCAACTGAGCTAACTGATCCCCGTGTAAATCTGTAATAATTCCTTAAATATAAGTGATTGCCTGTCTCCCACCATACTATTTAATGTAGTTTCCCAGCGCATCTCAGATAACTTGCCCCTCATACCCTAATAATGTTCTTCTGTGAGAAGCACTAAGATAAATTAAACAAAAGAACCATGTAACCACCACAGCCCATCTTCATGGCAATGTGGCATGATTTTGGGGGTTTTCAAACAGAAATGGTAATGAAACATCTAATAACCTCCAAACACACTTTCACTCTTTGATCCTTGTGAAATGTGAAACCAGATATTCTCAAAAAGGCTCAGAGAGAATCAGACCATTGGAGACGAAGCCATGAGACCGGCCAGTCCAGCAGAAAGAAACCCTCTGACCATCCCCATTGACCAACAGAATGAACAAAATGCAGTCCTGGATGTAATTGAGAACAGAAACAATAACAGCAGAATCTAATCCCTGTAATCAGTTGTGAACATGTTGGTGTCTCAGGAAGTGCGATGAATTACAAAATCCCTTCGCACATTGAGATAAGGTGAACGGCCTCTCCCTGGTGTGACTGCAGACGGCATAACCGAGTGAATCACGCAAATAGAGGTAAACATCTTTGAGTTATGGGGGTGACACCCACGCAGACACTTGGAGTACGTGGCTCCACACGGGCAGTGACCTGGGGCAGGATTGAACACTGGTCCTCAGCTCCGTGAGATCGCAGTGCTAACCACTGTGTCACCTAACGATTTAGGAGGGAACAAAATGCAATATCTCCAAATTTGCAGATGACACAAGTTGCTTGGGAGGGTGAGCTGTGAGGAGGTTGTAGAGATCCTTCAGTGTGATTTGGACAAGTTGAGTGAGTGAGCAAATGAATGGCAGATACAGTATAATTTGGAGAAATACAAGGTTATCCAGTTTTGTAGCAAAACGAGAAGGCAGGCTATTATCTGAATTGTCATAAAGTAGGAGAGGGAAATATGTAACGAGATCTGGGTATCCTCGTACACGTCACTGAAGGAAAGCATGCAGCTACAGCAGGCGGTAAAGAAGGTAAATGATATGCTAGCCTTCATTGCGAACGGATTTGAGTACAGCAGCAGGAATATCTTGCTATCATTATACAGGGCCTTGGCGATGCCATACCTGGAATATTGTACGCAGTATTGGTCTCCTTATCTGAGGAAGGATGTTCTTGCTCTAGAGGGAGTGCAGCAAAGGTTTACCAGACTGATTCCTGGGATGGTGGGCTGACGTATGAGAGATTGAATCAGTTAGGATTGTATTTACTGGAGTTCAGAAGAATGGGAGGGGACCTCATAGAAATCTATAATATTCGAACAGGACTCGACAGGGTAGATGCAGGAAAGATTTTCCCGGTGGTGGGAGTGTACAGAACCAGAGGTCGCAGTCTGAGGATACGGGATAGACCATTTAGGACAGAGATGAGTAATTTCATCAGAGAGTGGTGAGCTTGTGGAATTTGTTACCACAGGAAATAGTTGAGGCCAATACATTGTATGTTTTCAGGGAACAGTTAGATATAGCACTTAGGGCAAAGGAAATCAAAGGATATAGAGGGGAAATCGGGATTAAGCTATTGAGTTGGATGATAAGCCATGATAATAATGAATCGCAGAGCAGGCGCAAAGGGCCAAATGGTCTCATCCTGCTCCTATTTTCTATGTAATCCCTTCCCACACTGAGAACAAGTGAATGGCCTCTCCCCAGTGTGAACTCGCTGGTGTGTCTGCAGGATAAGCTGGCACCCCTGATGATGGAGATATTTGAGGAGGCGAGAGGGAAGGGGGTGTTACCACAAACTTTGGGGCAGGCATCGGTTTCCCTGTTGCTTAAAAAGATAAGGGTCCGACGGAGTGTGGGTTGTTTAGGCCCATATCACTTTTAAACATGAACGCAAAGGTATTAGCGAAGATACTGGCAGGTAGGCAGGAGGAGTGCCTCCTGAAGGTGACAGGTGAAGATCAGACGGGGTTTGTGTGAGGGAGGCAGCTCTTTTCAAATATTAAGAGGGTGCAACAGGTGATTAAGAAGGCAAATGGAATTTTGTCCTTCATTGCTAGAGGGATGGAGTTTAAGACTAGGGAGGTTCTGCTGCAATTGTATAAGGTGTTAGTGAGGCCACACCTGGAGTATTGTGTTCAGTTTTGGTCTCCTTACTTGAGAAAGGACTTGGAGGGTGTGCAGAGGAGATTCACTAGGTTAATCCCAGAGCTGAAGGGGTTGGATTACGAGGAGAGGTTGAATAGACTGGGATTGTACTCGTTGGAATTTAGAAGGATGAGGGGGGATCTTATAGAAACATATAAGATTATGAAGGGAATAGATGGGATAGATGCGGGCAGGTTGTTTCCACTGGTGGGTGAAAGCAGAACTAGGGGGCATAGCCTCAAAATAAGGGGAAGTAAATTTAGGACTGAGTTAGGAGGAACTTCTTCACCCAAAGGGTTGTGAATCTATGGAATTCCTTGCCCAGTGAAACAGTAGAGGCTCCTTTCAATGTTTTTAAGATAAAGATAGATAGTTTTTTGAAAAATAAAGGGATTAAGGGTTACGGTGTTCGGGTCGGAAAGTGAAGCTGAGTCCACAAAAGATCAGCCATGATCTCATTGAATGGTGGAGCAGGCTCGAGGGGCCAGATGGCCTACTTCTGCTCCTAGTTCTTATGTTCTTATGTATTGACCGTGGTTATGGCACCGGCGGAGGGGAAGGAAACAGAGGTGGTTGTGGTAGTGGACGCCGAGAAAGCATTTGACCAAATAGAATGGGGGCACTTAGAACATAGAACATAGAAAATACAGCACAGAACAGGCCCTTTGGCCCACGATGTTGTGCCGAACTTTTGTCCTAGATTAATCATAGATTATCATTGAATTTACAGTGCAGAAGGAGGCCCTTTGAGTCTGCACCGGCTTGATAGCAGTTCTGGAGTGGTTTGGGATTGGTCCACGATTTGTGGACTAGGTAAAGCTACTGTATGAGGAGCCGGGGCCAGTGTCCGCACAAAAACCATCAGCTTGAGAGACTTTTCTCTCCACTGTAGGACTAGGCAGGGATGTCCTATGTCCCCGCTGCTGTTTGCACTCTCGCGATTGAGCCGTTAGCCATCGCGTTAAGAGGTTTTGGGGTATGGAAAGGGATAGTGCGGGGGGGGGGGGGGGCGGTGAATAGGGCATAGGGTGCCTTGTATGCCGGTGACTTGTTATTATATGTGTCGGAACCGAGTGTGTGTGTCAAGAGGGGGAATATTGGAGCTGCTTCGGGTGTTTGGGTCTTTCTCGGTGTACAAATTAAATCTAGACAAGAGTGAGTATTTTGCGGTGTTTCGGCCGGGGTGTGGGCAGGGGTGGGGGGGGCCTGCCATTCCGTAGGGCAGGGGTTCTCTTTCGATATCTGGGTGTGCAGTTTGCTCGGGATTGGAGGGGGGGGGTTCACTGGAGGGTCGGTTAAAATGAACATGTTGCCGCGATTTCTATTTATTTTCCAATGCCTGCTGATTTTCCTGCCAGAAGCATTTTTGGGAGAGTTTTAAGGAATAATTTCCTACAAGTGGAAACATCTTCTTCATGTCCACTCTACCCAGGTCCCACAGTATTCTGTAAGTTTTAATCAGATACCCCCATATCCTTCTAAACTCCGAGTACAGACCCAGAGTCCTCAACCGTTCCTCATACGACAAGCTCTTCATTCCAGGGATCATTCTTGTAAACCTCCTCTGGACCTTTTCCAAGGCCAACACATCCTTCTTAGATACGGGGACCAAAACTGCTCATAATACTCCAAATGGGGTCTGATCAGAGCCTTATATAGCCTCAGAATTACATCCCTGGTCTTGTATTCGAGCCCTCTCGACATGAATACATTGCATTTGCCTTCCTAACTGCCGACTGAACCTGCACGTTAACCTTTTAAAAACAATTCATTTTTTCCAATTAAGGGGAAGTTTAGCATGGCCAATCCATCTACACTGCACATCTTTGGGTTGTGGGGGCGAAACCCACGCAAACATGGGGAGAATGTGCAAACTCCACACGGACAGTGACCCAGAGCCAGGATCGAACCTGGGACCTCGACGCCGTGAGGCTGCAGTGCACCGGCACGTTAACCTGAAGAGAATCTTGAACAAGGACTCCCAAGTCCCTTTGTGCTTGTGATTTCCTCAGCATTTCCCCATTTAGAAAATAGTCTATGCCTCCATTTCTCCTTCCAAAGTGCATAACCTCACACTTTTCCACATTGTATTCCATCTGCCACTTCTTTGCCCACTGTCCCAGCCTTGCTCAGCATTGCCTCTTTTTCTAATCACATTAAATTAATGCCCTCTGTTTATAACCTTGCCCTAAATATGACTTGCTAGATCAAACGTCTATTGCAGATCCTTAGTTTTAATGTGGTCAAGTGTCTTTCCATTTGAGAACTGTTCAATAAAGTTATTAGAATTATTTGTAGCTAGGGCAGCACGTGGAGCAGTGGTCAGCACTGGGACTACAGCGCTGAGAACCCAGGTTTGAATCCCAGCCCTGCGTCATTGTCCGTGTGGAGTTTGCACATTCTCCCCATGTCTGTCGCGGTTTCACCCCACAACCCAAAGATGTGCAGGTTAGGTGGATTGGTCAGGCTACATGCCCCTGAATTGGAAAAAATAATAATAATAATTGGGTACTTTGAATTTTATTTTTTTAAAGGATTATTTGTAGCTTCCCCACCAAACAATTTTTTCCATTATCCTGAAGTGACCTTATTTTTATCAGGAGTTAATTGAAGTGTGTTCCTAACCTCTCATTATCTAAAGTTCCATTCACCACTTTTCTGTCCACCTGACCCAGTCCGTGGCTTTCTCCCTCATTGTCTAAAACACATGAGCAACTTTTGTATAATCCTGGTGCATACATTTAAGTCTAAATCATTGATATATACCGGAAACTGTGGAGCCCCACTGGAACGGACGTCCAGGCATCATTCAGTCCTGAATGTGACTAACAGCAGCAACAACAGCTGAATCCAAACACTGCTGTTGCCTGTGAACTTGCTGATGTCTGTGCAGGTTGTTTGACTGAGTGAATTGCCTTCCACACACGGAGCAGTTGAACAGCCTCTCCCAGTACCGCTCCCATGTGTAGGCCACATGGTAGATAATGGTAGATCATTTATGGGCAGCACGGTAGCATTGTGGATAGCACAATTGCTTCTCAGCTCCAGGGTCCCATGTTCGATTCCGGCTTGGGTCACTGTCTGTGCGGAGTCTGCACATCCTCCCAGTGTGTGCGTGGGTTTCCTCCGGGTGCTCCGGTTTCCTCCCACAGTCCAAAGATGTGCAGGTTAGGTGGATTGGCCATGATAAATTGCCCTTAGTGTCCAAAATTGTCCTTAGTGTTGGGTGGGGTTACTGGGTTATGGGGATAGGGTGGAGGTGTTGACCTTGGTTAGGGTGCTCTTTCCAAGAGCCGGTGCAGACTCGATGGGCCAAATGGCCTCCTTCTGCACTGTAAATTCTATGTAACTATGTAGGTAGCAAAGTGGTTAGCACTGTTGCTTCAAAGCTCCAGGGTCCCAGAATTCCCAGCTTGGCTTACTGTCTGTGCAGAGTTTGCACGTTCTCCCCATGTCTGCGTGGGTTTCCTCCGGGTGCTCCAGTTTCCTCCCACAAGTGTAAAAATGTGTAGATCAGGTGGATTGGCCATGCTAAATTGCTCTTTGTGTCCAAAAAGGTTAGGTTGGGTTATGGGTTAGGTTAAAGGTATGGGCTTAAGTAAGGTGCTCTTTGCAAGGGCTGGTGCACTCGATGGGCTGAATGCCCTCCTTCTGCACTGTAAATTCTATGATTCTGTTTCAGTGAACTCGCTGGTGTTTCAGCAGATCCTGTTCACTTTTAAATCTTTTTTCACAGTCAGAACATTTAAAAGGTTTCTGGTCAGTGTGAACAAGTCGGTGTGTCATCAGGTGGGATGACTGAGTAAATTTCTTGTCACACACGGGGCAAGAGTACGGTCTCTGCCCAGTGTGAACTCATTGGTGTTGCTGAAGCTGGGATGAACAAATGAATCCCTTCTCACACACGGAGCAGGTGAACGGCCTCGCCCCAGTGTGAGTGCGTTGATGGATCAGTAAATTCATTTTACTTTTAAAGCTCTTCTCACAGTCAGCACATTTAAAACGTCGCTGATCAGTATGAACAAGTTGGTGTCTCAGGAGGAGTGATGATTGAGTGAATCCCTTCCCACACACGGAGCAGGTGAATGGCTTCTCTCCAGTGTGATGGTGTTGGTGTGTCAGTAAATCCTTTCTGCTTTTAAAGCTCTTTTCACAGTCAGCACATTTGAACGGTCTCTGGTCGGAATGGACCTGATGGTGAGCCCGGAGGTTTGACGAAGCATTAAATCGCTTCCCACATTCCAAACAGGTGAATGGCCTCTCCCCAGTGTAAGTGCGTTGATGTGTCAGTAAATGCTTTCTGCGTTTAAAGCTCTTTCCACAGTCAGCACATTTAAACGGTCTCTGATCAGTATGAACAAGTTGGTGTGTCAGGAGATATGATGACCGAGTGAATCCCTTCCCACACACGGAGCAGGTGAATGGCCTTTCCCCAGTGTGAATACGTTGATGAGTTTCCAATTCAGACGGGTAATTGAATCCCATCCCACAGTCCCCACATTTCCACGGTTTCTCCATGGTTATCGACAAGTTATCAGGTGTAGGTGGGATGCAGATTTGAGGTCAATATCAGATCAGCTGTGATGTTATTAAACATTAATCAGCTCACAGGGCTGAATGTCCTATTGCTGCTTCTTGATTCCTCTGGTCCGAATGTCCTTGTGTCTCTCCAGCTTGGATCATCAGTTAAAGCCAGAGTACGGTGTCTCCCTGATGTAAATGCTGCAATTTAATTTCATGCTGTGTGATTGATTAAAACTCAGTTCCAGCTAACTGTGGAAAATTACTTAGATGTCTGTGTCTCAGTGCTTTTCCAATCACAGTGATTTTTGAAATTTTTCGAAAAGACGAAACAGACAAACATTTCTCCTTCCACGTTGAAAGGCCGGTCCTGATGAATCAAGTGACTCTGTCAGATCTCGACATGATGTTTGCATCTGCAAATATTCTGTAAAAGGAGATTACATTGTAATACTGTGAATGTATAAGACACAAACAGGCCATTTTGTCACAGATTCTGCTGCTGTCCATACTCGGCACACATCTCCGACTGTCCCACCTATCAAATCTCAGCCTTTCAGCTGATTTTCGATTCCATTTTCTCTCATGTGTTTGTCCCGTTTCCTTTTGAAAACATCTCAGCACTTTCCTCAACTCCTTTGCATGGTAATGAGTTGCACATTCTGAACCTGTGGTAAATAATTTTGTCTGTATTGTTCCCTTGGATTTATTCATAACTATCTTATATTTATGACTTGTTGTTTATTGATGGTCACTCTCTCACATCGCCCCTCTCCATTTAATCTTTCCTGAGAGCTGTAATCTCTCATGTTACAAAAGTCATCACTGTCAATGCAGGAGAGAATTCGCAAAAAGACAAACCTTTTTGTTGGGTTCAGTTTGTTGTGTGCAAATTCTCCAATTCTAACCCTCTGTGAAAGGAGTTTACAAAAGCCATTTCTGTCAATCCAGGATAGAAATTTTGAACAGACAATTCTAGTTTCTCTGGAACATTTTTTCCTCTCTTGTTCCCCCAAAGTTGTAAATCCCCGTCCCACACACTCTCCCTCCTCCCTGGGCTGAAATCCAAACCCATCTCACCATCCGCACCATTTATTTCTTCCACTCCCAGTTTTCTCCCTCCCTCTCCTCTCCCTGAGTTCAGTTCTCGAGCTCCTGTCTGCAGACTGATAATAAACTCAATGGGTCTTATTGGGGGTTTGGGGCCTCCAGCAGGTGTTTGTGAATCCTCCCTGCCCACCTGCCAGGGTTTCCTTCCTTGCCAGAGATCAGAGTCCTCATTGATTTGAGTGCAAAGTGTAAGCTCTTATTTATTGTCCCCCCTCCCCCATCCTCTGATGTGAACCATCCTCCAGTGGCTGAAGCAGGATGGTGCCCGTTAACCTGGGACTGTTCCCGGGAGGAAGGGAGAAGCCCCGCAGCTGCAAACCAGGGGGCGGGGCTGGAAGACCAAAAAAGAGCGGCTGGTCCTCCAGCCAATCAGAGTGAATGGGAGGCGCAGCAAAGCCGGGGCTCTCGCTCCCTCTGCATACGCCCGGCCACTCGGGCCTGTCTCGGGGAAAAGTCCGAGCAGCTTTTGCCGGTTCAGCTGCTGTATCCGAGCTTTGTATTCGGGGCTTGGGGCCTGCACACGGTTTTTATGAAGCCGCCGGCTCCATCCCTCCCTCATGACTTACCCGGCGGTATCAAATCGACGGGCAATCTCCGAACAACCACCTCAACAGGAGCTACTCCAGGCACTGCGCATGCTCCAGATTGCCGTGTCCGGGGAGTGATTGACGGCAGCTCCGGGCTATTTGGAATAGGGGCGGGATTGGAGGTCCGAGCGGGAGCGGCTGGTCCTCCAACCAACCAGGGTGAATGAAGGGCGGGGCTCAGCCCGGATCTCCCTCATTGGCTGAAACTCTGCATCATTTTGAAAGCTGATTTGTCTCAACTCCAGGAGAAAACTGGACCTTTCTGTTTGTGGCTTTAAACAGATGAGGGGAAAATGAAGGGATCGAAAGCAGCAGATTCTTTATGTTGTTCCAGGAAAGTGGGGCCTGTGGAATGTCAAGTTTTACACAGCGGGTTTCGCGCTGGGTAAAGAATCTGCAAACACGAGAATAAACAATGAATGGTAGGACGCGAGGAAGTGCAGAATATCAGAGGGACCTTGGTAGGCATATCCATAGGTCCCTGAAGACAGGAGGCCAGATAGACAGGGTGATTAAAAAGGAATATGGAATACTTGCCTTTATTAACTGAGGCATAGAATGTAAGAGCAAGGAGGTTATAATGGAGCTGTATAAAATGCTGGTTAGACCACAGCTGGAGTAGTGTGTGCAGTTCTGGAAGGAAGTGATTGCACTCGAGAGGATGCAGAGTAGATTCACCAGGATAGCCTGGGCTGGAATATTTCAGCTAACAAAAGAAACTGGATAGTCTGGGGTTGTTTTCCTTGGAGCAGAGAAGGCTGAGAGGGACCTGATTGAGGTATATAAAATTATTGAGTGAATTAATGGTGAATAGATGGGATGAACAGGAAGGAACCTTTCCCCTGAGTGGAAGGGTCAATAACCAGTGGGCCGGGAAAGGAAACTTTCCCCTTAGTTAACGGAGGGGTCAATAAGAAGGGTCATAGATTTCGGGTACTGACAGGAGGTTTATAGGAGATGCGAGGAAAAACGTCTTCACCCAGAGGGCGGTGGGAATCTGGAACCCACTGCCTGAAAGTGTGGGAGAGACGGGAACCTTCACAACATTTTAAGAAGTATTTTGATGACCATTTGAAATGCTGTAGCATGGAAGGCTACGGACTGAGTGCTGGAAAATGGGATTAGAGTAAATAGGTGCTTGATGTGGACACACATGGAGGCCCATACCGGCCTCCCCGAACAGGCACCGGAATGTGGGGACTAGGGGCTTTTCACAGTAACTTCATTGAAGCCTACTTGTGACAATAAGCGATTATTATTATATTAGTATAATGGGTTAAAGCGCATCTTTCACTCCTGGAAAAACTCTCTGACTGTAATCGTACCATTCAAATCACTCAATGGAATTGTCAGGAACCACACTGGAAAGGAAGGTTGCTGACACCAAATGGTAAGCAGCACGCACACCAGCAGCAAAACACACAACTTTGGTCAGACAAGATTTTACCATTTTAAATTCATACTGACTATTCATTGTTCTGTTTATCTTTTGCAGATTTTAAAAATTCTCTCCCTTACTCAGGATTCGATTATTTACCAATGTGAAGCTAATTATTTCGTCATTCCCTGGACATGTTCACGGTAGGACAGTGGTTAGCACTGATGCTTCACAGCGCCAGGGTCCAAGGTTCGATTCCCGGCTTGAGTCACTGTCTGTGTGGAGTCTGCACGTTCTCCCCGTGTCTGCGTGTGTTTCCTCTGGGTGCCCCGGTTTCTTCCCCCATGTCCTGAAAGACATGCTGTTAGGTGAATTGGATATTCTGAATTCTTCCTCTGCGTACCCAAACTAGGGGCTTTCACAGTAACTTAATTGCAGTGTTAATATAAGCCTACTTGTGGCAATAAAGCTTATTATTATTAAGTTGGTGTGCATCTTTGATCTTTTGAAGGAGTGTGTTGAGGACATCGCTAAAGCTTTTCTGCTGACCTCCTGAGGGTCTGCTACCATGACTAAGTACTGAATAGAGAAGTGTGCACTTGGGAGTCTGGTGTCAGACACAGAAACAACGGGTGCGATTCTCCGCTCCCGCGACTAAGTGCCCACGCCATCATGAACGCCGTAGACAGATTCAGGACCCGAAAATGGGCTAGGATCGGGTCCGCGAGAAACTCGGGGGGCGTGTCGTGAAAGCACCGTCATCAGCACGCGCCGGGCATTGGCGCCGCATAAAAGCGGCGCCACGTCATCTGCCGCGTAACTGCCGTCACTCACGCATGCGCGGGTTGCCGTGCTCCCCGAGGTCGCCCCGCAAGAAGATGTCGGATGTATCTTGCGGGGCGTGGAGGAAAGGAGGTCCTCCTTCAGAGAGGCTGGACCGCCAATCGGTGGGCACCGATTGGCGGGCCAGACCCCTTTTGAGTCCTACCCCGGTGAAAGAACCCCCCCTCGCCCCCCTCCCACATGCCGCCCCCCACCCCCCAGTGTTCCCGTGCTGTTCCCGCCGGCAGCGACCAGGTGTGGATGGTGCCGGCGGGAAGCCGTCGTTTTGGGCAGGCCGCTCGACCCATCCGGGCCGGAGAATAGCGGGTGCAGCGGAGAATCGCCATTTTGGGTGTCCCGGGTGATTCTCTGGCCTGCGCCGTGCAGAACTCGACAGGGCCATTCTCGCTTGGGGGAATCACGGGAGGGCGTCAGACCGGCGTCGCGGGGAAAAACGGGGCGCCAGGTGATTCTCCCAACCGGCGCGGGAGCGGAGAATCGCGCCCACCATGTCCCACCCAGCAGAGCTGGCTCTGACTGATTAGCATCTTGATGATAGCAATGTTGACGTGGGAGATGATCGTGGGCCACCTTATACTGTCAACCATGAAATTTTATTCAGTCTTCTCCTCAAATGTGGCTGCTCTCGGAAACCTGTCACCATCCTTCACCTACTCTATAACGATGTGGAAACCATGATCCTCATCAACAGAAACACCCCAGACCCTTACTCAGTGAAAACTGGGATCTGAGAAGGTTGTGTCACTGCACCAACTTCCTTCCCCATTTTCCTCTCTGCACCTCACCTCCAGTAAATTACCCATGGCTGCGCAGATAATCTCCAGAACAGACGGGAAACTTACACCACCCTCAAAACAAAACCAGAATCACTCCAACCTCAGACATTAAGCTCCAGTTTGCAGATGTCTGATCTGTTTGTTAAATCCATCCATCTCCCTTGATTCCACAACCCTTCATACTCTCACCTCACAAATTTCTATGAATCTCAGTTTTTATAGTTTCTATTGACAGAATCTGAACAGAATTCCAGATGTCACTATATTTTCTGTGAAGTGATTTCTGACTTTGCTCCTGAACAGCCCAGTCTCAGTTAAACAAATAAATATCACTGATTTGGACATTTAAATGGTGACAATTGCTTTACATTCAACCGGTTATGTAACAAAATTTCAAAAACATAATAATTTAAGTAAAACTCTGCGGAAGCTGGAAATGTGAAGTGAAAACAGAAAGTTGTGGAAATCCTCAGCAGGTTTGGCAGCTCCTGTGAAGAGAGAGAAAGAGAGTTAATATTCCAATGCAATCTGATTCTTCTTCAGAACTGAGTGTTTGCAGCATTGTGATTTCATTTGACAAACATACTGAATGTGAACTTTGTGGTTCTTACAGATATCTGGCTGTAAATCTGATTTCAGACCTTCTTCACAATGAGTGAAGCTCATTGTTCATTCCTTCACTAAAGACTCGGATAGAAAATCACCGCCACAAGATGGCGATGGCCGCAGGTTGCCCGGGTGACCACTGGGGAGGATGCCCCGCCTACTCCATCTTTCCTCACAAAGATGGCCGCCTCGCGCTCCGCTCCCTGAACAAAAGCCCCGCCATCCTCTCCCAAAATGGCAGCAAGCAGTGCGCAAGTGCAATGTGGGTGTATGCTCAGTGTCAGTCATGGTGAGAGAGTGAGGAGGAGCGGACAGTTCGGGAGGAGATTGTGGGCACAGGGTAGGAATAGAAACCGCGGCTGTACTGGAAACTTTATCAACTTCTGGCTGAGGCCCCGAATAAGAGTCCGCAGGCCCCGTGTTTACCGCGGTGACAGGCCCGGGGGCAGGGGGTGGGGGGGCAGCAAACCCTTCACAATCATTGTCAGCTCCCTGGTTTGTCGGGTATTAGAAAGGGAGGTTTTAGAGACAGGTAACTTGAAATGAAAATGAATGAGAATCACTTATTGTCACAAGTAGGCTACAAATGAAGTTACTGTGAAAAGCCCCTAGTTGCCACATTCCGGCGCCTGTTTGGGGAGGCTGGTACGGGAATTGAACCATGCTGCTGGCTTGCCTTGGTCTGCATTCAAAGCTAGCGATTTAACCTTGTGCTAAACAGCCCCTTTTGCTCCTTAACTTGAACTAAACATCACATCGAGATCTGTCACATTCACTCGATTCATTGGGAGCTGAACATCATCTGTGAGAAAAGATTTCAGTTTGACTGGAAAAAAACAGAGAAACAGACTCCTCGAGTGAGAGTGTTCCAGTGAACTGACTGTGGAAATAACTTTAACAAGTTACACAGCCTGATAAAAACATCATACCATTCACAGCAGGGAGACACCGTGCACGTGTTCTGTGTGTGGACGAGGGTTCAACTGATCATCCAACCTGGAGAGACACAAGGACACCGGCACCATGGAGGAAGTGTGGAAATGTGGGGACTGTGGGAAACGGTTCAAATGTTCATCTCAGCTAGAAAAGCATTGACGCAGTCACACTGGGGAGAAGCCAATCATCTGTTCTGTGAGTGGGAAGCGATTCAGTAGGTCAGCCAGCCTCATGTCACACCAGCAAATTCACACTGAGGAGAGGCCATTCAGCTGCACTCACTGTGAAAAGAGGTTCAGGCAATTATCTTTTTAAAAATAAATTTAGAGTATCCAATTATTATTTTTTTCCAATTAAGGGGCAATGTATGGTGGCCAATCCACCTAACCTGCATATCATTGGGTTGTGGGGTGTAACCCATGCAGACATGGGGAGAATGTGCAAACTACACACGGACAGTGACCCCGGGCTGGGATTCAAACCCGGGTCCTCAGCGCCATAGTCCCAGTGCTAACCACTGCGCCACATGCCGCCCTCAGCCGGTTGTCTAACCTCAATGTACATCAGCATGTTCACACTGGGGAAAGACCATTCACTTGCTCCGTGTGTGGGAAGGGACTCATTCATTATCCAGCCTTCTGATACAGAAGAGAATTCACACTGAGGAGAAGCCACTCTGTTGTACTCCGTGTGGGAAAAATTTCAGGCAGTCATCCACTCTCGTTGCACACCAACATACTCACACTGGGAAAAGAGCGTTCATCTGCTCTGTGTGTGGAAAGGGATTCACTCGGTCATTTAACCTCTTGACACATCAACAGCTTCATGAGTGATTGAAGAGTCTTTTTCTGCTGTTATTGCTGCTGTTAATCACATACAAGATCGATAGTCTTACAATATTTGGTTTATTTCTGCTGGTAACTGGCTGCAGTTTAATATTCTGGATTCATCACTGATTTGTGGGGCCGCAGTGTCTATTTTTAAAATCATCTTTCCTCTTAGAATCATTTAAGTTACAGAGCAGAAGGAGGCCATTCGGCCCAGCGAGTCTACACCTGCCCTTGGAAAGAGCCCCCCACTTAACCCCACACCTCCGTCTTATCCTCAAAGCCAGTAACCCCACCTAATCTTTCTGGACATGAAGGGCAATTTATCATGGCCAATCCACCTAACCTGCACATCTTTGGACTGTGGGAGGAAACCGGAGCACCCGGAGGAATTCCACACATACTTGGGGAGACTCCGCACAGACAGTGACCCAAGCCGGGAATCAAACTGGGATCCTGGAGCTGTGAAGCAACTGTGCTACCATCCTGCCCTAATTCAAGATCTCTCCCAGCAACAGATTTGCAATAAATAATGATGACATTTGCAATAACATTATGATTTTTTACTTTAATCCTAAATAGTTTTTTGGTGTAAAATCAAACCCGTTATCAACATGAAATAAAACCGTAAAATATTTCACAGGCTCATGAATAGAAACGTAATCAATCAACATTGATATTGATGAAACCTGGAAGTCGCTGATTGAATCATTTCTGACACAGCAGCAGCAACATTTGGTAAAGGTGGAACCCACAACAAAGACTGGTTTGAGGCCCACTCAGCAGAGATGACATCTGTCATTGAAGCAAAAAGCAAAGCCGACCCAATGCCCAACATAAACCCAAGAGCTGGAACAAAGCATCACTTGGGACTTGAACGTTGCCAAGACCATTGTGTAAAACATGGAGATACTGTGGAAATAAACACTGGAGCAGCCTGCGTCCAGGAATCTTAGCTGCCTTTGATTATGGATTATGGTCAAGTTCTCACTAACAGAAGTAAACATGTCACGCTGGGTTGAACACAACAGTGAGCTGTACCCCTGTGAGAAGTGCATCTCCCAGTCTCTGTTTGACTCTCCTGCAGCTTCCTGTCATGGTTGCGTTGGACGAGGAACCCTCGTCACTGGAACTGGGAAAGGCCATTGATTGCTGAGCAAGCAGAAAGGTGCCCGGCAAGGATGGAATTCCAGCTGAACTGCTCACACAGGAAGTCCCAGCGATTGCCACACCTTCATGACCTGCTCCTCCTCTGTTGTTAGGTTGTCGGCTGTTCCTCATTTGGAGGATGGCATCTACTCAGAGTCATGTGTTTCTCCTGTGATCTTTCTGCGATTGGAGAAGTTGTTTCTCGATCCGCAGATCTTTGGCAGAGATCCCTCTCTGCCTCTTCATTGAGGCATTGGAATTCAAAAGTAATAATAATAATCTTTATTATTGTCATAAGTAGGCTTACATTAACACTGCAGTGAACAGGGGCAGAGTAAATTCAGAGACAGGCATGGCAGCACCCAGTTATTAGCCTTGACCAGAACATCAGCTTTCTCAGCATTGTTTCTCCAGAGTTATTAAAGTTCCCGATTGTCGCACAGGAAAGAAACACAGGTTGAGGTGCTGATGGAGATCCTGGTGCATCCTCAGCCACCAATAGTAATTATATAAAATCGAGGTGTTGAAATATCTGAAGGTATGATCGATAAGTTTGCAGATGGAAAATTGTTGGTGTGGTAACTAGCGAGGACACAAGCTTTAAATTATGGGATGATACAGATGGGCTGGTCATATGGGCAGAACAGTGGCAAATGGAATTTAACCAGGAAAAGTGGCAGCTCTTGTACAGAGTCAGTACAGACATGGTGTGCCGAGTTACACTGAACATTCAGTATCACGAGAAAGAGGGAAGAAGATAGAGGAATTACTGATTCTGGGATTGAACCCAGGAACAGTTTGCATCTTCTGGGGAGGAGAGAGGAAGAACCCATTGGGGAAAAAACCTTAAGTTTTGCATTCTTCCACAGGAGAGCAGCATTTAATCATTTTGAGAAATGGAGAATAGCAGAATTCTCATTGACAATTCGTTTGATTATTTTTATCAATTAGTAACCAAGTTATTGTGTATTAACTGTTTGCGGTTTCAATGGTGCGGCTATTACCCAACATTCCCTGCGGCTGTGAATGTGCCCTGTTCACTGCACAGGAACCCAGTGCGCAGACGCAAGGGCTCTGTTTGGAGCATGCGCAGTGTCACTGTGCTCGGAGGTCTGCGAGCGCGGCTGTTTCGGGCGGTGAGGCGGAGGGAGGAATGGAGCCGGGACTGGCAACCAGGGGAGAGAATGTTTGGAACTTCTATCCTGGACTCGAAGAGTGATGGATTTTGGAAACTCCTTTTACCGGGGGTTAGGAGAGGATTTACACCCGGCAAACTCCAACCAAGATAAATGTTCTCTGATCTTAATTTCTAACCTCGACTAACATTTCTGACCATTGTAATTTCCTTTTACAGCTCCTTCCAAAGCTTCTGATATCTTTCCAGCTGAAGGTTGGAGCAGGAGATTTTAAACTTGAAAACACTGAAATTGTGACACAGATGAGTATTATTATTATTTTCTATCATAAATTTAGAGAGCCCAATTATTTGATTCCAAATTAAGGGGCACTTTAGCGTGGCCGGTCCGAAGCTGGCACTCCCAGTGCAGACATTGGTGTTGTGAGGTTGTTGCCGTGGTGCTGCTGCTCTCTCTCTCTCTCTGTTGTTGCTGCTCTCTCTCTCTCTGTTGTTGCTGCTCTCTCTCTCTGTGTTGTTGCTGCTCTCTCTCTCTGTTGTTGCTGTTCTCTCTCTCTCTCTCTCTCTCTCTCTCTCTGTTGCTGCTCTCTCTCTGTTGCTGCTCTCTCTCTCTGTTGTTGCTGCTCTCTCTCTCTCTGTTGCTGCTGCTCTCTCTCTCTCGCTGTTGCTGCTCTCTCTCTCGCTCTGTTGTTGCTGCTCTCTCTCTCTCTGTCTGTTGCTGCTGCTCTCTCTCTCTCTGCTGCTGCTCTCTCTGTTGTTGCTGCTCTCTCTCTGCTGTTGCTGCTCTCTCTCTGTTGCTGCTGTTCTCTCTCTCTCTCTGTTGTTGCTGCTCTCTCTCTCGCTGTTGCTGCTCTCTCTCTCTGTTGCTGCTGCTCTCTCTCTGCTGTTGCTGCTGCTCTCTCTCTGTTGTTGCTGCTCTCTCTCGCTGTTGCTGCTCTCTCTCTCTGTTGCTGCTGCTCTCTCTCTGCTGTTGCTGCTCTCTCTCTGCTGTTGCTGCTCTCTCTCTCTCTCTGCTGTTGCTGCTCTCTCTCTGCTGTTGCTGCTCTCTCTCTGCTGTTGCTGCTCTCTCTCTGTTGTTGCTGCTCTCTCTCTCTGTTGCTGCTGCTCTCTCTCTGTTGCTGCTCTCTCACTCTGTTGTTGCTGCTCTCTCTGTTGCTGCTGCTCTCTCTGCTGTTGCTGCTCTCTCTCTCTCTGCTGTTGCTGCTCTCTCTCTATCTCTCTGTTGTTGCTGCTCTCTCTCTGTTGCTGCTGCTCTCTCTCTGTTGCTGCTGCTCTCTCTCTGTGTTGCTGCTGCTCTCTCTGTGTTGTTGCTGCTCTCTCTCTGCTGTTGCTGCTGCTCTCTCCCTCTCTATGTTGCTCTTGCTGCTCTCTCTCTGTTGCTGCTGCTCTCTCTCTGTTGCTGCTGCTCTTTCTCTGTGTTGCTGCTGCTCTCTCTGTGTTGCTGCTGCTCTCTCTGTGTTGCTGCTGCTCTCTCTCTGTGTTGCTGCTGCTCTCTCTTTGCTGTTGCTGCTGCTCTCTCTTTGCTGTTGCTGCTGCTCTCTCCCTCTCTATGTTGCTCTTGCTGCTCTCTCTCTCTCGCTGTTGCTGCTCTCTCTGTGTTGCTGCTGCTCTCTCTCTCTGTTGCTGCTGCTGCTCTCTCTCTCTCTCTCTCTGTTGTTGCTGTTCTCTCTCTCTGTTGCTGCTGCTGCTCTCTCTCTCTGCTGTTGCTGCTCTCTCTCTCTCTCTCTCTGTTGCTGCTCTCTCTCTCTATGTTGTCACTCTCTCTCTGTTGCTCTTGCTGTTACTCAAGTTTGCTGCCTGTTTCCAGTGCTGGTTGCTGCTGAGCTGCCTGGAGGAAGGAGAGGGGAGTAACAGAAGGAGAGGTGAGAGAAGGAAGGAGAGGAGGATAACAACAAGGAGGCGACTTCAAAACAAGATGGGAGTAAAGCCCTTTGGACTACTTGTTTGCTGGGCCTCTCCCAGGCTGAGAGCCAGGAGAGGCCTTATTCAATCTGGTGTGCTTGTTCCGGGACAGGGGGATCGGGTGGACAGTGGGTTTTGTGAGCCCCCTCCAGCAGGGAGGAGGTTGGTTCCATTGGCTGGTCGTTCCAGGGTGGGCTGTATTTTTGCTGAGCCATACTTGGGCCGAAGACCGTTCGAACCAGCGCCAAGTACATCGGTGTGGTCGACCTAGGGTAGGTGCAAGGACTGTGTTTTTTCCTGGGCCCCCTCCCAGCCTTCACTCCCCAATCCACCCACCCTCCAGCTTCACCGGAGCCTCAGGAGACCCCCACCTCAGACATCCTTCAAACTCTGGTGCCCCACCCTCCTGTGTCACTATCCTCCTCCAACGGTGCCCCTTGCTCTCTCTTCCTCCCTTGCCTCGTTCCTTCCGTATCACTTCCTAGGATGAGAGTACATCATTCCACCTTGCTCTTCCCCTAACACCCCCCCCCCCCCACCCCCCCCCCACCCCCCGGTCTAGTTCTCCTCAAATTCGAACATGAAAAAGGCCACTTTGGAGTGGGTGTGGCACTTGCCCTAATGGCCACTCTACCTACACCAGTGGCAGGGCCGTAAGCGGTGCCCCTCCTTGGGGGCGGGGGAGAGAAGCATCATGACACGCCTCCCCCGGTGTGGAGAGTGGCGTCCCGACCTCTGGCCCTCAAAATTACATCACACTCCCGGGCGAAAACCGAGAAATCAAAGTATATTTCGACCACCGAGCAGTCACAGCCTCCCCGAGCTCGACACCTTGGGGACGGGTGTGAGCGAGACCACCGAGGGCTTGTTCCACCCGGTGCAATTTTCACCCCAGAGGCGTCCCTTTACACAACGGCAGAGGGTTCCGGCTGCTCCCTGACCTCAGGATCATTGGGCGGTGGTGGCGAGGTGCCCCCCCCCCCCACCTCCAGTTACCGAAGCAGCTTTCCAGCAGCTTTAGAATATTATCTATGGAATGTAACAAGAAATTCGGAAAAGAAGCTTGTAGATTAGAAATAGCTGGGTTAATCAGAAATCAGATTGTGAGATGTCAATAAGGATATTCCCTCTTGAAGGTGGGAAGATCTGTAAGAAATCACTATCTTGTAACCCAATAAAATCTTCAGAAATGTATTTATTATCGGAATAGCTGTGTGTGTGTCTCTCTTGCTTCGAAATAAAGATTCCTGGCTTGACAAACACAGGAAAATGTATTCCAATATTACCTCAAACGGATGGACACGGTAGTTAGGGAACTGAATTTATAGTGGTAACTGAAGACAATGACTTTGGCCTCAACAATTTTTAATCCAAATTTCTGCTCGTCCAGTACTGGATGTGGGATAAGCAGTTTGATCATTTAGGAGGAATGGAGAGGGATGGTGGTGAGGTAGAGCTGGGTGTTGTCAGTGTACATGTGAAAACTAACACGGTGCTTTGGGATGATGTCACCGAGTGGCAGCTTTAGATGAGAAATAGGAGGGGCCGAGGATAGACCCTTTTTTAAGATAGGTGATGACGGTGGATTTAAAGGTGAGAGGGACAGTACCAGAAGAGAGAGACCTGTTGACATAATCAGCTAACACGGGCAAGTTGGGTGATCGGTCGTTCAGTGAGAATAGGGTCAATACAGCAGAAGGTGGGTCTCATGGACAACAGGAGCACTGAAAGGGCACGAGAGAAGACGGCAGAGAGACTGGAGAAAGGTGTGAGTTCAGAGCTCAGAAACAAAAGTCTGGCCCCGGTGGGCTCGTGGAAGGGAGGAAAGCAGCAGAGGCAGCTGATCGGATTGTCTCTGTAGCTCCATGAGCTCCTCACACTTGTTGTTGGAAGTGAGAATGGGAGACAGGGAAGAATGAGAGCCCTTCAAAAGGAATTCATATGAGTTAGAGACAGTAAAAAGATGCAATGCAGTGTGCTTAACATAAAGTTGATTTAAGGGACTTCCGGTTGTGGTGATGCCTAGCTAGCCGCACGTTTCGGCGGCTCCAGCTCCGACGGACCTTTGGGCTCTTTTAAGAGCCCCAACGGGAAATTTTGGGGCGACGCAACCCGGTGTGGGGTGAGTGAGTAGGGAGTCCCCCCCCCCCCCCCCCCCAACGAAGGAGGAAAATATCGTCGGCGGCGGCTGCAGCGCGAGGAATCATCGACGAAAGGGACATAAAGGGAGAAGACACAAGATGGCGGCGGAGAAAGCTCAGGCGACATGGGGGCCCGAGCAAGATGATTTTTGAGACGGTGCGTGGAGCTGCTGAAGAGGGAGGTGCTGACCCCGATGCTACAGGCAATTGAGGGGCTCAAGGAGACACAAAAGACCCAGGAGACAGAGCTCCGCGTGGTGGAGCAGAAGGTGACGGATAATGAGGATGAGATCCTGGGCCTGGCGGTTAAGACACAGACGCACGAGGCACTTCATAAAAAGTGTACTGAAAGGATCGAGGCACTAGAAAACGGAGCGCGAAGGAAGAACCTTCGGATACTAGGTCTCCCTGAGGGTGTAGAAGGAGCGGACTGTGGAGCTTATGCAAGTACGATGCTGAGCTCACTGATGGGTGCTGAGGCCCCTACGGGCCCCTTGGAGGTGGAGTGGGCACATCGGATCCCGGCGAGAAGACCAAAAGCGGGCGAATCACCCAGGGTGATAATCGTGCGATTTCACCGCCTTAAGGATAGAGAAGAGGTCCTGAGATGGGCTAAAACGGTGCGGAGTAGCAGATGGGAGAATGCAGTGGTACGGGTGTACCAGGATTGGAGTGCGGAGGTGGCGAGAAGGAGGGCGAGTTTTAACCGAGCCAAGGAGGTGTTGCATAAAAAGGTGAAGTTTGGGATGCTGCAGCCGGCAAGACTATGGGCCACGTATCAGGAGAGACACCATTATTTCGAGACGGCGGAGGAAGCATGGACCTTGATCAAAGAGGAGAAATTGGATCGGAACTGAGGGACTGATGCTGCAGGAATTGTTATTGTTAATGTTATGGTTGAAGTTAATTGAGAAGTAAATTGGGAAGGGGGGAGACATTGGGAAATGTGGGCGCCGGTGAGGGGGTAAAGACGGGACATAGATGGAGAATGAGGAAGGGGAGGGGGAGCGGAAAGGGAGCTGCGCCACAAGAGGTGGGTCAGGTAAAGGGATGTTCCCGCGCCAGAAAGAATACGGCGGGAAGACAGGCGCAAGGCGGATGGGAGTTCCCCACATGGGGGGGTCGAGGAGTGAGCAGGAGTAGCCGGGGTCAGTTGAAGTCAGCTGACTTACGGAAGTAATATGGGGGGAGCAATCACGCTAGAAAGAGATCTAGCGGGGGAGGGGGGGACAACTGGGTTGCTGCTGCGGAAATCCAAAAGGAAATGGCTAAAGAGTGGGTGGACGAGGATGGTATGCGACGCTGGGAGAGCGAGTGGGAGTGCGGAGGCGGGATATGGGACTGGCCTAGAGAAGGTAATGGCTAGTCGACACGGGAGGGGGGCAGGTAGCCCCCTAGTGAGGCTGATCACGTGGAAGGTGAGAGGCCTGAACGGACCGATAAAAAGGGCCCGAGTGCTCGCGCATTTGAAAGGACTAAGGGCAGACGTGGTTATGCTCCAAGAGACGCACCTAAAGGTGGCGGACCAAGTTAGGTTAAGGAAAGGATGGGTGGGACAGGTGTTCCACTCAGGACTAGATGCAAAGAACAGAGGGGCGGCCATTTTGGTGGGGAAACGGGTAGCATTTGAAGCAAAGAACATCGTAGCAGATAGCGGAGGTAGATATGTAATGGTGAGTGGCAGGCTGGAGGGAATGGAGGTCGTGTGGTTAATGTATATGCCCCGAACTGGGACGATGCGGGATTTATGAGACGGATGCTGGGGCATATACCGGACCTGGAGGTAGGAAACTTGATTTTAGGAGGGGACTTTAATACTGTGCTGGACCCGGGGCTGGATAGATCCAGCTCAAGGACCGGAAGAAGGCCGGCAGCGGCCAAAGTGCTTAAGGGGTTTATGGACCAAATGGGGGGAGTGGATCCATGGCGATTTCTTAGACCTAGGGCTAGGGAGTTCTCCTTCTTCTCCCATGTCCATAAAGTGTACTCCCGATAGATTTTTTTGTTTTGGGAAGGTCGTTGATCTCTAGGGTGGAAGAAGCTGAGTATTCAGCCATAGCAGTTTCGGACCATGCCCCACATTGGGTGGACCTGGAATTAGGAGAGGAAAGGGAGCAGAGAGCACTCTGGCGATTAGATGTGGGATTGATGGCGGATGAGGGAGTGTGTGCAAGAGTGCGGGGGTGTATAGAGAGATACCTGGAGGTCAATGACGACGGCGAGGTCCCTGTGGGAGTGGTATGGGAAGCACTAAAAGCGGTGGTCAGAGGAGAGCTGATCTCCATTGGGGCCCACAAAAGGAAAACAGAGGCCAAGGAAAGGGAAAGATTACTGGGGGAGATTTTAAGGGTTGATAGGGAATTTGCAGAGACCCCGGAGGAGGGACTGTACAAGGAGAGGAGACGACTCCAGACGGAGTTTGACCTTCTGACCACCAGAAAGGCGGAGGTGCTGTGGAGGAAGGCACAGGGGAGGAGGTATGAATATGGGGAAAAGGCTAGTCGCCTGCTGGCTCATCAATTGCGAAAGAGGACAGCAGCGAGGGAGATAGGAGGAATTAGAGACGAAAAGGGAGACACGGTGCGAAGAGCAGGAAAGATAAATGAGGTGTTCAAGACCTTTTATGAGGGACTGTATAGGTCTCAACCCCCAGAGGGAGAGGAGGGGATGCGGCAGTTCCTGGATCAATTGAGGTTCCCGAGGGTGGAGGAGCAGGAGGTGGTAGGCCTGGGGGCACCGATTGGGGTGGACGAGGTTATTAAGGGGCTGGGAAGCATGCAAGCAGGGAAGGCTCCGGGACCGGACGGGTTCCCGGTGGAATTTTACAGAAAATATGTGGACTTGTTGGCCCCGTTGATGGTGAGGATGTTCAATGAGGCCAGGGAAGGGGGGACTTTACCCCCGACAATGTCGGAGGCGACGATATCGCTAATTTTGAAGAGGGATAAAGATCCGTTGCAGTGCGGGTCCTATAGACCCATTTCATTATTGAACGTGGACGCCAAATTGCTGGCAAAGGTACTGGCATCGAGGAAAGAGGACTGTGTCCCGGGGGTGGTGCACGAAGACCAGACAGGGTTCGTAAAAGGGAGACAACTGAATGTTAACGTGCGACGACTATTAGGGGTGATAATGATGCCCCCAGTGGAGGGGGAGGCAGAGATAGTGGCGGCAATGGATGCAGAGAAGGCATTTGATAGGGTGGAGTGGGAGTATTTATGGGAAGTGTTAAGGAGGTTTGGGTTCGGGAACGGGTTTATTAGCTGGGTCAAACTTCTTTATGGGGCTCCAACGGCAAGTGTAGTTACGGGTCGACAAAGATCGGAGTATTTCCGACTATATAGGGGAACAAGACAGGGATGCCCGCTGTCTCCATTGTTGTTCGCGTTGGCAATTGAACCTCTGGCCATGGCGTTGAGAGACTCCAGGAAATGGAGAGGGGTGATTAGGGGGGGGAGAGGAACACCGAGTCTCGCTATACGCAGATGACCTATTGTTATACGTGTCGGACCCAGCGGGGGGGATGATAAAGGTTATGCGAATGTTGAGGGAGTTCGGGGATTTCTCGGGGTATAGGCTAAACATGGGGAAGAGTGAATTATTTGTGATACATCCAGGGGACCAGAGTAGAGGGATAGAAGGCCTGCCTCTAAGGAAAGTGGAAAGAAACTTCCGATACCTGGGGATTCAGATCGCTAGGAGCTGGGGAACCTTGCACAGACTTAATCTGACACGGCTGGTAGAACAAATGGAGGAGGACTTCAAGAGGTGGGACATTCAGCCTCTGTCGCTGGCGGGCAGGGTGCAGGCAATTAAGATGATGGTCCTCCCGAGGTTCTTATTTGTATTTCAATGTCTCCCTATACTAATCACTAAGACCTTTTTCAATAAAATAGACAGGAGCATCACGAGCTTCGTGTGGGCAGGGAAAGTTCCGAGAGTAAGGAGGGGGTTCCTTCAACGTAGCAGGGACAGAGGAGGATTGGCACTACCGAACTTGGGCGATTACTATTGGGCCGCCAATGTGGCAATGATACGTAAATGAATGATGGAGGGTGAGGGAGCGGCGTGGAAAAGACTGGAGAGAAAGTCCTGTAAAGGGACGAGTTTAGAGGCGCTGGTGACGGCGCCGCTACCGTTCTCACCAAAAAGGTTTACCGCGAACCCGGTGGTGGCGGCAACATTGAATATCTGGGGACAGTGGAGGCGACAGAGAGGGGCGCGGGGTGCCCTGGTAGGGTCCCCAATTAGGAACAACCATAGGTTCGCCCCAGGAAGAATGGATGGAGGATTTCAGAGCTGGCACCAGTTGGGAATTAGGAGGGTGGGAGATTTATTTATAGATGGGACTTTTGCGAGCTTGGGAGCATTGGAGGAAAAGTATAAGTTGCCCCGGGGAAACTTCCTGAGATTATATGCAGGTGAGGGAATTTCCACTGCTCCCGACACAGGAGACTCAGGACAGAGTGCTTTCAGGGGTGTGGGTCGGAGAGGGCAAGGTGTCAGAGATATACCGAGAGATGAGGGAAGAGGGGGAGGAGTTGGTGGGCGAACTAAAAGGAAAGTGGGAAGAAGAACTAGGGGAGGAGATAGAGGAGGGTATGTGGGCTGATGCCCTAAGCAGGGTAAATTCCTCTTCCTCATGCGCCAGGCTTAGCCTGATTCAATTTAAGGTGCTACATAGAGCACACATAACGGGAGCAAGATTGAGCAGGTTCTTTGGAGTGGAGGACAAATGTGGGAGGTGCGGCGGGAGCCCGGCCAACCACGCACATATGTTTTGGGCGTGCCCGGCACTGGAGGGGTATTGGAAGGGAGTGACGGGAGTGATTTTGAAGGTGGTGAAGGCCCGGGTCAAACCAGGCTGGGGGCTAGCTCTATTTGGAGTTGCGGATGAGCCGGGAGTGCAGGAGGCGAAAGAGGCCGATGTTGTGGCCTTTGCGTCCCTAGTAGCCCGGCGTAGGATCCTACTCATGTGGAAGGAGGCAAAACCCCCCGGACTGGAGGCCTGGGTAAACGATATGGCGGGGTTCATTAAACTGGAGCAGATAAAGTTTGCCATGAGAGGATCGGCTCAAGGGTTCACCAGGCGGTGGCAGCCATTTCTCGACTACCTAGGGGAACGTTAGAGGGAAGACAGATGACCAGCAGCAGCAACCCAGGGGGGAGGGGGGAGGGGGGGGGGTTTAGTTTAGTTTATGTCAAAAGATTATGAGGTTTAGTTATTTGTGTATTGTTAAAAATTTCTTTACTGTTACATTTGCTTTGTAAGAGGGAAAAAATTGTTGTTTGGAAAAAAATTTCAATAAAATATATATTTTTTTAAAAAACATAAAGTTGATTTATTTAACATTTATCTAGAATAGTAACTTGGCTGTTAACTGGGCTGGAGTTTAACAACATCAGCAGAAACAGACCCCAATGAACATTGTTGAATCCTGGATGTAACAACAAAATTCAATCACTGTAGTTACTTGTGAACTCGGTGGTGTCTCAGTAGGTTGGATGACTGAGTGAATCTCTTTCCACAATCGGAGCAGGTGAAAGGCCTCTCCCCAGTGTGAATTCGCTGGTGTGCTGTGAGCTCAAACGATTGCCTGAATCTAGTGGTACAGTGAGAGCAGCTGAATGGTCTCTCATCAGTGTGAACGCGCTGATGGTACATTAGATCCTCAGAACTTTTATAACACTTCCTGCAGACTGGGCATTTAAATGGTTTCTCCCCAGTGTGAACCCGCTGGTGTCTCAGCAGATCAGACGACTGAGTGAGTCCCTTCCCACATTCGGAGCAGGTGAACGGCCTCTCCCCAGTGTGAATTCGCCGGTGTACAGTCAGTTGTGATGATCGCCTGAACCCAGTCCCACAGTAAGGGCATCTGAATGGTCTCTCGTCAGTGTGAACACGTTGATGCAGCATCAGATTCCTGGAACTTTTGAAGCACTTCCCGCAGTCTGGACATTTAAATGATGTCTTGTCAGTGTGAATTTGCTGGTGTGTCAGCAGGGTAGATGAATCAGTGAATCCTTTTTCACACTCGGAGCAGATGAACGGCCTCTCTCCAGTGTGAGAGCGTCGATGGGTTTCCAGTGCAGATGGGTAAATGAATCCCTTCCCACAGTCTCCACATTCCCACGATTTCTCCACAATGTGAACAGTGTTTTTTCCTTCCATCTTCAAATTCACGTTATGATCAATTGGGCATCTGTCAGATCCTGATGTGATGAATGGTTTCAGTTTCCCCACTGGAAATCCTCCTGTTCTCATATCCTGTGAAATTGTTTCAAAACAGAAAATAGGGAGTGAGAGAGAACCCACAAAAACACTTGTGAAATCCGCAATTGTGAAATTGAGCTGAATGAATCTGGTCATTTGTGGGGCCGGCACTGGGGTAAAGTGACCATAAAAACTACTGGATTGTCATAAAAACCCAACTGGTTCATTAATGTCCTTCAGGAGAGGGAACCTGTCAACTGGCCTGAGCATTGATAAAACACTAGCCTCTTTCGGAGGAGAGAGCTGGGAGCAGAATGGGTGAAGGTAATGGACTGTGTGTATCTAAAACTCAGCCAGAGCTTTGACAGAATCTCCCAGACCCTCAACCCCAGTTGGGGCTGGTTTAGCACAGTGGGCTAAACAGCTGGCTTGTAATGCAGAACAAGGCCAGCAGCACTGTGCAATTCCTGTACCAGCCTCCCAACAGGTGCCAGAATGTGGCGACTTGGGGCTTTTCACAGGAACTTCATTTGAATCCTACTTGAGACAATAAGCGATTTTCATTGCACCTTCAATGGAGAAGAACCAGGAAAGCAGGTGTATGTGAACCACATCACCTCCAAGTTCCAATCCAAGTCGTACACTGTCCTGATCTGACTGACATCCTGTACTGGATGAACAGAAATTTCCTTCAATGAAATATTGAGAAGTTTGAAATCATGGTCTTCAGTCCCTGCTACAAGTTCCACACCCGGAGCATTGACTCCATCCCCATCCCTGACAACAGTGCGAGGCTCAACCAGACTATTCACATACCATGGAAAAAATATTTCACTGAAATAAAAGTAAATACTGTGGAAATCTGAAATACAAACAAAAAATGCTGGATAAACTCACCAGGTCTGGCAGCATCTGTGGAGGAAGATGACTCTTCAGAAACCACAGCTCGGTTTCCGACCATATATCACTGCCACAGCCTAGAATGAGTTTCTATCTTGTTCACATCACCCAACTTAGTCTTGTCTCATGTTTCTGATGCTCACACACATTCCTTTATTACCTCTAAGACTTGACTATCCAAGAAAGACACACTTACATTTATGTTCTGATGAATGGAGTGACTGTCACATTTTGGTCTGATATTTGGTTTGACTTTTCCACCTTCAAATTCTGCTCTTCCAACGTCCTGTAAAGCAAAAGTCATCACTGTCAGTCCAGGAATAAAAATTGAGAAGAGATGTTATGGTTCAAGTTTGCTGTGCGTAAATCCTCCCATTATGGGGATAGATATGGGGATCAGGTGGGGGAATGGGCCTAGGTAGGGTGCTCTTTCAAAGGGTTGGTGTATATTCGGTGTGCCGAATGGTCTCTTTGCACTGCAGGTGGTCTATGATTCTATTCTACTCTGTGAACCCCCTGTAAAAGGAGTTTCCACAATCAATCACTGTAAGTCCAAATATAAACATTGAGAAGAGGCAAACATTTCTCTTGGTTTGAGTTTGCTGTGTGTAAATCCAGCCATCCCAACCCCCTGTAAAAGGAGTTTGCAGAATCGATCCCTGTCAGTCCAGGAGAGAAATGCACAACATTCTCTCCTCCTGCTGACAGGACAGGGAGAACCGCGCATGCGCCCTGCTGCACATTAAATTTGGTGGACATGGTTTCGGGCCTTTCGGCAGCAGCTGCCGCGGCTCCGTTTGGTGCGAACGCGGGACCGATCAGTTCTTATTATGGTTTTGAGTCCTGCACTGGGTGTTTATGAAGCCTCAGCACCCACTCGGCCACCTCCATTACCCGGCCACAAGCGGCTGTTTCTCTCGAATCGCGGAATCCAAATGATCTCGTCCCGGCGTCGGCAGCACCCACACTGCGCATGCGGCTGCCGGAGCCCACACTGCGCATGTACCATTTCCTTCTGCAATTGCGTCTGCGCAGACCTCTTGTCAAGGGTGGATAGGACATATTCTGATTCGCTCTGAAAGCTGGGTAATTCTTCCGGCATTGGAGGGCGATGTGTCGCTATGGAATATAAGGTTATGTGATCCGATTACGCTTGGAATCCGAGAGATACTTTTGTAAAGGCCCCGAAGAATCCAGCACGACTTTTAAGGATACAAAATAATAAAGTTTATTTACTATAACAATATATACATAGTAGTAGCAGTAACTTCCCTTGCTACCTTCTCCTTCCTCCTGGTTCCTGGACTGGCCAGCTTATTTATAGTAGGAGTTTCTCCGCCCCCCTCATTGGGGAAGTTCATACTCCCATAGGATTGTGGGATAATCATTAGTCCCCAGCCAATCGTCAGTAGGCAGGTTATAACATCCCTCCCCCCCAAAGTCCAAGGAATCCACCGTAGGCCCTGGCGAAGGAAGGCGTCGAACTCGTTTGGCCGCAGGCCGGACGCCATTTGCACGCGGCGCTGGATCAGGCGGCGTATAACGAGATGGAGACCGGCGCTTCCGTGATGAACGGCGCGGTTGTACATCCACGGCCTGTGGACCCGAGGATTCCCCCTCTGATTCATCCTGTGTCTCCATCTCGGAGTCAGAGTCTGCTGCCTCCGTCATGTCAGCGTCTCTGTCCCCATTCGGTCCCGTCATGACCTGCGCAGGCTTTGAGTGAGGCACCAGTGGAAGATTTGGAGGACTACCTTCCCTTGTTTCTGGTCTTTGCCGCTGTTGAACTGAGCTCCGGGGGCGGGGAATCTTTTGCGGGGATGATCTTCTGGACCGGACGTGGTCTACATGTTTTCGCTGGAGACGACCCTGGGCTTGCACTTGGTACGATATAGGGCCCGTTTGGCGAAAGATTACCCCAGGAACCCATTGGGCACCACCAGCAAAATTCCGCACGAATACTGGGTCACCGGGCGCAAACTGCCGAATCGGACGATGCTGAGACAATCCCGGTCCCTGCCGTTCTTGTGTGCGGCGTACTTTTGCGCCAATGTCCGGGAAGACCATACTAAGGCGGGTGCAAAGTCTCCGGCCCATTAGGAGTTCTGCGGGAGCTACCCCAGTCACTGTATGGGGGGTGGTCCTGTACGTAAACAAAAACCGAGCCAGTCTCGTGTCCATTGATCCGGAAGACTGCTTCTTTAGGCCTCTTTTGAATGTTTGCACTGCACGCTCTGCCAACCCATTTGAAGCCGGGTGGTAAGGGGCAGTGCGGATATGGCGGATGCCGTTCATCTTTGTAAACCTAGCAAACTCCTCACTCGTGAATGGAGTGCCATTATCCGTGACCAGCACCTCGGGGAGGCCATGCGTGCTAAATGATAAACGCATTTTTTCAATTGTTGCGCAGGACGTTGTCCCCTGCATCTTATGCACCTCCAGCCATTTGGACTGGGCGGCAATTAGTAGGAGGAACATGGATCCCTGAAAAGGGCCTGCGAAATCTGCATGTAAGCGTGCCCAAGGCCGCCCTGGCCATTCCCAGTGATGTAGGGGCGCGGCCGGCGGAAGCTTCTGATGCTCCTGGCAAATGGAGCAGTTTTGGGCCACCATCTCAATGTCGGTGTTGAGGCCTGGCCACCAGACATAACTCCGGGCCAACATTTTCATCTTGGTCACGCCCGGATGCCCATTGTGCAAGTCTGATAATATCAGCTCCTGGCCTTTTTCCGGGACAACCACACTCGTCCCCCACAAGAGGATGCCGTCTTCCACGCTGAACTCTGACAGCTTGGAGGAAAATGCCCGTAACTCGCCTGGGAGCTGTCTATGCTGCCCACCATACAGGACTATGTGCCGAACCTTTGACAGGACTGGCTCCGTCTGGGTCCACTCACGGATCTGTGATGCCGTGACAGGCAAGGTGTCCATAAAATTTAGGGTTGCGACCACCTCACCGGTCGTGGGGGTCGACATGGGGCCGGTCGATAAAGGCAATCGGCTCAGTGCGTCGGCATTTGCTATCTGCGTACCTGGTTTGTGCTCCAGAGAATACTCATATGCAGCAAGCAACAAAGCCCAGCGCTGGATCCGTGCAGAAGCAATGGGCGGTGTCGGCTTATCCTCTCTGAAGAGTCCCAGCAGGGGCTTATGATCAGTCACGATAGTGAAATGGCGGCCGTACACATACTGGTGGAAGCGTTTCACCGCGAAAACCACTGCCAGGCCCTCCTTCTCGATCTGCGCGTACTTCTTCTCCGCTGCAGTCAATGTGCGGGAGGCGAAAGCTATTGGTCGCTCGGCCCCGTTCTCCATCTTGTGGGACAGGACAGCCCCAATACCATACGGGGATGCATCACATGTGACGAGCAAAGGCTTTCCCGGATCATAGTGGGTTAGTAACCCAGACGACGACAATTGTTGCTTTACCCGCCGGAAAGCGGTTTCTTGCGGCTGACCCCAAACCCAGGTGTGATTTTTCTTTAGCAGCAGGTGTAAGGGGGCCAGCGTAGTTGCCAGATTGGGGAGGAACTTCCCGTAATAGTTTACGAGACCGAGAAAAGAACGAAGATGCGAAGTGTCAGTCGGGGTGGGGGCATGTTGAATTGCACGCACCTTCTCTGCGACGGGGTGCAGTCCCTCGCGGTCCACCCGATAACCTAGGTAGACTACTTCTTTTGCCTGAAATACGCACTTTGTGTGACGTAAACGGGCACCAGCCTCCGAAAGGCGTTTAAGGACAGCCTCCAGATTTTCCAAATGCTCTTGCTCCGACGTCCCTGTAATCAACACGTCATCTAGGTAGACAGCCACACGTGGTAAACCTCTCAAAATGCCCTCCATAACACGTTGAAAAATTGCGCAGGCAGAGGATACTCCAAAGGGCAACCGTGTATATTCATACAGGCCCCGGTGTGTGTTAATTGTTACATATGGTCGGGAGGCAGGGTCCAGCTCCAACTGCAGGTAGGCGTGACTCATATCTAATTTTGTGAATGAGAGTCCGCCTGCAAGTTTCGCGTAGAGATCCTCTATGCGAGGCATTGGGTATCGGTCGAGTCGGGAAACTGTATTCACTGTAAGTTTATAGTTGCCACACAAGCGAACTGTGGCATCTGGCTTCATTACTGGCACAATTGGTGCTGCCCAGTCAGCAAAACGGACAGGCCTGATAATACCCAAACTCTCCAAACGAGTGAGCTCCCCTTCTACCTTCTCGAGCAAAGCGTAAGGCACTGGGCGCGCCCGGAAATAGCGCGGTGTGGCTCCTGGTTCAACTTGGATATGGGCTACGGCCCCTTTTATTTTCCCCAGACCAGGCTGGAATACCTCTGGGTATCGTCCTAGCACCTCAGTCAACCCTCCAGAAACTGTTTGGAGGATGTGCTGCCATTGCAACCGCAAATGGCGCAACCAGTCCCGACCCAACAGGCTGGGCCCATGGCCACGCACTACGATAAGTGGGAAACGCCCCTCTTGGCGTCCATAGACAACAGGGGTCATTGTAGTTCCTGCAATGTCCAGTGGTTCCCCCGTGTAGGTGGCCAACCTGGCCTGTGAGTCAGTTAGTGTAAGGGTCTGTATACCCTGCTTGATGCGGTCGAATGTCCTCTGGGCGATCACGGAGACCGCTGCGCCAGTATCCAACTCCATCTCCAGCGGGTGGCCATTGACCCGTACTGTCACCTTAATGGGGGCCACACGGGGAGCTGCCACACAATGCAGCTGCAGGCAGTCGTCCTCCGTCTCCACGTCCTCAGGAGTGGTCGCCGCAGGTTCATCCACATGGAAGGTACGGCCTCTGGGCTGGTCCCAGTTACGGCCCCTGGGCTGGTCCCAGTTTCGGTCGGAACGACGGCGCCTCTGGCGTCCCCAGGACCGCCGTCCGCGACGGGGTCGGCGCCTACAAGTCTGACACGGACATGGCTCCTCATCCATTGGCTCTGGAGAAGGCTCCCTTCGGGGAGGAATGTCCGATGGCCACTGGCGTCGGTCTGGTCGTTGCCTCGCCCAAGGTACCGCAGGAGTGCGGGGGGACGTTTTTGGGCGGAAAGGGTTTCACCCCAAGGCATGCACTTCCATTCCCTGTAGCTCCTGTACTCCTCGCTCTGCGTCTCTCGGGACAAGACTATTTGTATTGCCTGTTGAAAAGTCAATGTTGGCTCCGCTAACAACTTTCTCTGGGTGGCCGCATTGTTAATACCGCAAACCAAACGGTCGCGTAACATTTCTGACAAGGTCTCACCATAGTCACAGTATTCCGCAATCCCGCGTAGCCTGGATAAAAAATCGGCAAGGGATTCTCCAGGGGTCCTCTCAGTGGTATTAAACCGGTAACGCTGGACTATCGAGGACGGGGTTGGGTTAAAGTGTTGCCCCACTATATTCACAAGTTCGTCAAACGTTTTGGTGTCCGGCGCAGCTGGGTACGTAAGGCTCCTAATCACCCCAAACGTATGCGGCCCGCAGGCGGTGAGCAATATGACCACCTGGTGCTCGTTTTCAGTGATATTGTTTGCCCGGAAATAGTAACGCATCCGTTGCGTGTACTGGTTCCAGCTTTCCAGCGCAGTATCAAAAACATCCAAACGTTCGTACAGAGGCATGGTATAATAGAAAACAACTTCCAACCTGTATCCAACAAAAATCCAGGGAGGTGGCTTCAGCAGTGTAGACAGCTATTCACTTTTACCTTCGTCGCCAGTTTTGTAAGGGCCACGAAGAATCCAGCACGAGTTTTAAGGATACAAAATAATAAAGTTTATTTACTATAACAATATATACATAGTAGTAGCAGTAACTTCCCTTGCTACCTTCTCCTTCCTCCTGGTTCCTGGACTGGCCAGCTTATTTATAGTAGGAGTTTCTCCGCCCCCCTCATTGGGGAAGTTCATACTCCCATAGGATTGTGGGATAATCATTAGTCCCCAGCCAATCGTCAGTAGGCAGGTTATAACAGATACTGTACACAATTATAAATCAATTAATACTGCAAGAAAAAGGTGCACAAACCCTCCAGTATGGGTCTGTCTTGTGTGTAATTAACAGCAAAATAAAATCCCACAATTAGATGTGAACATGTCTCGGGTCTTATTTGTTCATGGGATATGGGTGTCGCCGGCTGTGCCAGCATTTATTGCCAATTCCTAATTGCCCTTGGGGGGCAGTTAAGAGTCAACCACATTGCTGTGGGTCTGGAGTCACATGTATAAAGATTATTATTATTAAGCCAGACCAGGTAAAGGTGGCAGATTTCCTTCGCTAGCAGGTAAAAAGAACAGGTGTTTTGTTTTTCTTCATCAAATATTTAGATCGTATATTTTTGCTTTGACTGCAAAAAAAAATTTATGTTACAAGTTTCAATTTCCCACAGCCTTCGGTTGCTGAAATGCAAAATCTTGCAGATGCTGGATATCTGAAGTAGAAGCAGAACATGGCAAAACTACACAGTAGATCTGGCAGTGTTTGTGGAAAGATACATAGAACATGGAACGATACAGTGCAGTACAGGCCCTTCGGCCCACGATGTTACACCGAAACAAAAGCCATCTAACCTACACTATGCCATTATCATCCATATGCTTATCCAATAAACTTTTAAATGCCCTCAATGTTGGCGAGTTCACTACTGTTGCAGGTAGGGCATTCCACGGCCTCACCACTCTTTGCGTAAAGAACCTACCTCTGACCTCTGTCCTATATCTATTACCCCTCAGTTTATGTCCCCTCGTGCCAGCCATTTCCATCCGCGGGAGAAGGCTCTCACTGTCCACCCTATCTAACCCCCTGATCATTTTGTATGCCTCTATTATGTCTCCTCTTAACCTTCTTCTCTCCAACGAAAACAACCTCAAGTCCATCAGTCTTTCCTCATAAGATTTTCCCTCCATACCAGGCAACATCCTGGTAAATCTCCTCTGCACCCGCTCCAAAGCCTCCACGTCCTTCCTATATTGTGGTGACCAGAACTGTACGCAATACTCCAAATGCGGCCGTACCACAGTTTTGTACAGCTGCAACATGACCTCCTGACTCCAGAACTCAATCCCTCTACCAATAAAGGCCAACACTCCATAGGCCTTCTTCACAACCCTATCAACCTGGGTGGCAACTTTCAGGGATCTATGTACATGGACACCTAGATCCCTCTGCTCCATCCACACTTCCAAGAACTTTACCATTAGCCAAATATTCCGGACTCCTGTTATTCCTTCCAAAGTGAATCACCTCACACTTCTCTACATTAAACTCCATTTCCCACCTCTCAGCCCAGCTCTGCAGCTTATCTATGTCCCTCTGTAACCTGCTACATCCTTGCACACTGTCGAAAACACCACCGACTTTAGTGTCGTCTGCAAATTTACTCACCCACCCTTCTGCGCCTTCCTCTAGGTCATTGATAAAAATGACAAACAGCAACGGCCCCAGAACAGATTCTTGTGGTACACCACTTGTAACTGAACTCCATTCTGAACATTTCCCATCAACCACCACCCCCTGTCTTCTTTCAGCTAGCCAATTTCTGATCCACATCTCTAAATCACCCTCAATCCCCAGCCTCCGTATTTTCTGCAATAGCCTACCGTGGGGAACCTTATCAAATGCTTTACTGAAATCCATATACACCACATCAACTGCTCTACCCTCGTCTACCTGTTCAGTCACCTTCTCAAAGAACTCGATCAGGTTTGTGAGGCATGACCTACCCTTCACAAAGCCATGCTGACTATCCCTGATCATATTATTCCTATCTAGATGATTATAAATCTTGTCTCTTATAATCCCCTCCAAGACTTTACCCACTACAGACGTGAGGCTCACCGGTCTATAGTTGCAGGGGTTGTCTCTGCTCCCCTTTTTGAACAAAGGGACCACATTTGCTATCCTACAGTCCTCTGGCACTATTCCTGTAGCCAATGATGACATAAAAATCAAAGCCAAAGGTCCAGCAATCTCTTCCCCGGCCTCCCAGTGAATCCTAGGATAAATCCCATCAGGCCCCGGGGACTTATCTATTTTCAGCCTGTCCAGAATTGCCAACACCTCTTCCCTACGTACCTCAATGCCATCTATTCTAATAGCCTGGGTCTCAGCATTCTCCTCCACAACATTATCTTTTTCCTGGGTGAATACTGACGAAAAATATTCATTTAGTATCTCGCCTATCTCTTCAGACTCCACACACAACTTCCCATCCCTGTCCTTGACTGGTCCTACTCTTACCCTAGTCATTCGCTTATTCCTGACATACCTATAGAAAGCTTTTGGGTTTTCCTTGATCCTACCTGCCAAATACTTCTCATGTCCCCTCCTTGCTCGTCTTAGCTCTCTCTTTAGATCCTTCCTCGCTACCTTGTAACTATCCATCGCCCCAACTGAAACTTCACACCTCATCTTCACATAGGCCTCCTTCTTCCTCTTAACAAGAGATTCCACTTCTTTGGTAAACCACGGTTCCCTCGCTCTACGCCTTCCTCCCTGCCTGACCGGTACATACTTATCAAGAACACGCAGTAGCTGATCCTTGAACAAGCTCCACTTATCCAGTGTGCCCAACACTTGCAGCCTACTTCTCCAACCTATCCCCCACCAAGTCACGTCTAATGGCATCATAATTGCCCTTCCCCCAGCTATAACTCTTGCCCTGCGGTGTATACTTATCCCTTTCCATCACTAACGTAAACGTCACCGAATTGTGGTCACTGTCCCCAAAGTGCTCTCCTACCTCCAAATCCAACACCTGGCCTGGTTCATTACCCAAAACCAAATCCAACGTGGCCTCGCCTCTTGTTGGCCTGTCAACATATTGTGTCAGGAAACCCTCCTGCACACACTGTACAAAAAACGACCCACCTAATGTACTCGAACTATATCTTTTCCAGTCAATATTTGGAAAGTTAAAGTCTCCCATAATAACTACCCTGTTACTTTCGCTCTTATCCAGGATCATCCTCGCCATCCTTTCCTCTACATCCCTAGAACTATTAGGTGGCCTATAGAAAACTCCCAACAGGGTGACCTCTCCTTTCCTGTTTCTAACCTCAGCCCATACTACCTCGGAAGATGAGTCCCCATCTAGCATCCTCTCCGCCACCGTAATACTGCTCTTGACTAGCGCCACACCTCCCCCTCTTTTGCCTCCTTCTCTGAGCTTACTAAAACACCTAAACCCCGGAACCTGCAACATCCATTCCTGTCCCTGCTCTATCCATGTCTCCGAAATGGCCACAACATCGAAGTCCCAGGTACCAACCCATGCTGCCAGTTCCCCTACCTTATTTCGTATACTCCTGGCATTGAAGTAGACACACTTCAAACCTCCTACCTGAACACTGGCCCCCTCCTGCGACGTAAAATCTGTGCTCCAGACCTCTATACTCTCATTCTCCCGTACCCTAAAACTACAATCCAGGTTCCCATGCCCCTGCTGCATTAGTTAAACCCCCCCCCCCCCCAAAGAGCACTAACAAATCTCTCCCCCAGGATATTTGTGCCCCTCAGGTTCAGATGTAGACCATCCTGTCTGTAGAGGTCCCACCTTCCCCAGAAAGAGCCCCAGTTATCCAGAAATCTGAATCTCTCCCGTCTGCACCATCCCTGTAGCCATATGCTTTACATTTCAGGTCTGTGAACTTTCATCAGAGCTGCACTGTATCAGTGCACATTTGGGTTGTGGGGGCGAAACCCACGCAAACCCGGGGAGAATGTGCAACTCCAAATGGACAGTGACCCAGGGACGGGATCGAACCTGGGACCTCGATGCTGTGAGACAGCAGCGCTAAGCACTGTGCCACCGTGCTGCCCTTCAAAGACATTTCTGAGGTGGGGTCACTATACAGTGAGACCCACACTTGAGCTGGAGTGTTCACAATTGTGAGGTGCTTAAGAGGCGGTGGAAGATCGTTTCGCTGGAGCATAGTGGGAAATTCTCAAGAAAGCTCATACGTCAGAGCATAGCAGGAACACTGTGAATTCCTGAGAGCTGTGGCACTTTGGTTTGGTCTCAGGAAGTAAAAGAAAATTACACAGCCCAATAATTAGCCAAAACCTTTCTGGGGAAATAATCAGAGAAAGTAGGAGGTTCCATTGAGAATTTTCATTTCAGGTTTTCGTGATTATGCTTTTCGATATAAAGTATAAAATTTCATCTGAGACAATGTTCAATTAGTAGTATTTGCTTTACTTGTTCCTTTCATCGTGAAGTGTATTTGTTTTGAACCGTGGAATCCTGTGGTGTTATTTCTTTCAGTAAATCGTTGAGTGTTTGAATTTCTCTTTAATCATTGACAGTCCTTACTGGGATCATAATGATGTATATTGCCCAGAAAGAGGCTATTTGGTCCATCATGCCCATTTTGGCAGAAAACAAGCAATCCATTCTCATCCCACAGACTAGCTCTTGCACATTTGTTCCGTAAATTATAACACTTCAGATGCTTTTCTTTACTTCAGTGGGTTTTCTGCTTCAACCGTCAACTTAGGCCGTGGGTTTCAGATCCCTCCACCCTTTGGGTGAAATAGATATCTCCACAATTCTCTAATCCTTCCATCAATTCCACTAACTTAATGTTTCAGTTGATAACACTCTCACCTCTAAGTGAGAACATTATGAATTTAACTCCAAATGCAGGAATCAGCACCACAATCTAGGCTGAGAGTCCAGCAGAATACTGCGCTGTCAGAGCTGTTGGCTTTTGGATAAGATATTAAACTGAGGCAATGTCTGCCTCATTATCTGTAAAAGTCCCATGTCACTATTTCAGCAAACAACAATCCCCTATCTTGTTCAATATGTATCCCCCCCATCAACATCACAACAGATTATCAGATGGTTATGTTGTTTGTGGGAGTTGCTGCTTTTCGTATATTAAAACAGTGAATCAACTTCAAAAGCACTTTGGGATTCTGGTGATGGTGAAAAGAGCGATATAAATGTGAGGATTTCGGCAGCACAATGGCGCAGTGGGTTAGCACTGCTGCCTCACGGCGCCAAGGTTCAATCCCGGCTCTGGGTCACTGTCCATGTGGAGTTTGCACATTCTCCCCGTGTTTGCATAGGTTTTTCCCCCACGACCCAAAAGATGTGCAGGATAGGTGGATTGGCCGCACTAAATTGCCCCTTGATTGGAAAAAGTGAATTGGATACTCTAAATTTAAAAAAAAAATGTGAGGATTTATTTCACTCTGAATCTATGTCCCTGGTTATAGATCTTTCTGTTCCTTTCCATCCACTCTAACTCGAGCCCTCATGAGTTATCAATGTCAATTAAATCTCCCCTTAGCCTCCTCTGTTTTTTACAAACATCAAATCTATCCTTTCCAGTGTTTCCTCACAGTTAATTTTGGTGTGAATGAGGTTCAGGGAATGTTCCCTAATTTCTCTTCCCTGATCGTATGATTGAGATAATTCTTGTTGGGAGCCTGTTCGATGTCAGCCACCAACAATCCCATAGGAATGACCATTTTATTTCTGTAATTCTGTGCAGTTGTGTCCCTCGCACTTCCAGTGAAGTGGAGGGCAGTTTTTATTGACAGCTTCAGTGGATTGAAAAACATTTGACAGAGCTGTGCACAGACACGATGCAGTTTGAATGAAAGTTCACAGTCTTGAAATGTTAATGATGTTTCACGCTTCAAGATAAAACCAGACTGCCTGAAAATTCCAGCAGTTTCTCTTTTTTTTTGCAGATATCAATCATCTGCAATAATTTGTTTAGTTTAACTGAAGAGTGTTGAGAATGTGGAACTCATGACAAAAAGTCATGTTTGAGTAGGAACCCGATTAGTAAAGTAACAGCATTAAATTATCATCACCATTGAGAGTGGAAAGGGATTCACATTGTCATACCATTTACTGATACAGTAGCAGAGCCACACCAGGAGAGACCATTCAGATACTTCACGTGTGTGTAGTTAGGTGTGTCCCAGGAACGGGGATTTCCTCAGTTCTCCCACCTGCCCCCAGTTTCAACGTTTCCAAGGATTTAAAATACAATCTGTCCATTCTTACTGGCAAGACGTGGTTCAAATGTGTATGGGGAAGGAACTCCTTGTTCACGCCACTGCTGAGTCTCCAGTGAGTTCATATGTAACTTTCTTTTGTTAATCACACCCGGGATAGAACTAGAACAAAGAACAAAACAGGCCCTTTGGCCCTCCAAGTCTGCACCGACCATGGTACCTGCCTAAACTAAAACTTTTTGCACTTACAATGTCTGTATCCTTCCATTCCCACCCTATTCATATATTTGTCTGGATGCCCCTTAAATGCCGCTATCATACCTGCTCCGACCACCTACCCAGGCAGCATGTTCCATATAGTACCGGAGTAACTATAACTATAGGTACCCTACTCGTATTCCAACTATCCAACTCATCAGACTCATTTGATTCTTCCCAACTTCCTTCTCTTCGTGAACCTCTGAAGGTAAAACATGATTTATATGTACCAACCTAATCTTTCCACTATGAAACATCTTAACAAAATATGTGCCAGACCCACATATTTTCATGACGCTTCCTGGTAGCCACTTCAAACACTTGTCATGTTCTTTCAACCTTAACTTTCTGGTTCAACTTAAGACTTGTTTCTCTCACTGTTGCTTCACAGCTCCAGGGTCCAAGGTTCAATTCCCGGCTTGGGCACTGTCTGTGCGGAGTTTGTATGTTCTCCCCGTGTCTGCGTGGGTTTCCTCCGGGTGCTCCGGTTTCCTCCCACAAGTCCTGAAAAATGTGCTGTTCGGTAATTTGGACATTCTGAATTCTGCCTTCATATACTCGAACAGGCGCCAGAATGTGTCGACTCGGACCTTTTCACAGTTACTTCATTAAAATGTTAATGTAAGCCTACTTTAAAGATTATTATTATTGTATTTACCACACTGTGTAAAAAAATATGGCTCAAGGACTGTGGTCTTCGGTTCAAATATCAATTGATCTAAAAATTGGATATCTTGGTGTGGTGTTTCAATCGAAATTCAATCAGAAACAACCCAGCATTCGTCACTGTGCAGAATGTGCTCTATCCTTAATGATCTATTGAGCTGCTCGCAGAAAAATACTTTTCACTGTACCTCGGTACACGTGACAATCAGCAAATCCAATCCAATCCAATCCTCGCCAGAGAACCGACGCGCAGGCGCAGCATGAAATTGTGAAATGAGCATGCACAGAAGCTGTGCTGCAGCTGCGGAGAGATAGTGATGAGGTCTCCGCAAATGATGAGAAACAGCAAGTTTTGGGAAGGTAATGGAGGGGGAAGAGTGGGTGGGAAGGCTTTGTAATTTCACAGTGGAAACGTTCAACCCATAGTAAGACCCTCCCAGTCCTGATTTTGCATCAAGTTAGGAAGTAATTTTGGTGCCGCCTTTCCCCTGCAAGGCCCCAGTTAATGGCCGCCATCTTTATGTGGGCCAGGGGGAAGGTCGGCGCATGCGCGCCCGCCATCTTTCACCAGGGCAATGAGCAGCCGTACGCGTGCGTGGCGAGAATGTTGTGGAATTCTATCCTGGACTGACAATGATGGATTGTGGAAACGCCTTTTACAGGGGACTAGAAGGGGAGGATTTACACGCAGCAAACATAAACCAAGAGAAATGTTTGTCTCTTCTCAATTTTTATTCCTGGATTGACGGATATTCCTTTTTTTATGGGACATCAGAAGAGCGGAATTTGAAGGAAATTCAGGGGTTATTGGGTTACGGGGATAGGGTGGAAGTGAGGGCTTAAGTGGGTCGGTGCAGACTCGATGGGCCAAATGGTCTCCTTCTGCACTGTATGTTTTATGTTCTATGAAATAGGGAACAACAATGTCATGGAGTGATTTGAAAAGAACAATGAGAATTGAAATAAAAATAGAAAACTCTAGATAAACTCAGCAGATCCGACAGCATCTGTGAAACGAAAAACACGCTTAATGTTTCGAGTCCATATGTCCCTTCCCAGAACTGAGAATTTTAAACTGAGTTGATTCAGTCAGTTCCTTTTCACAGCCTGCCTTTGTGTTTTTGTCGGTTCTCTCTCACTCTCTTTAGTTTTAAATCAATTTCACAGGGTGTTAGAAGGGGAGGATTTGAAGTCGTCCAACTCAAACCAAACATCACATCAGGATCTGACAGTCACCCAATTTATCGCAACCTGAATATCGGAATTTGAACATGGAAGGAAAAAGTATTGTTCACTCGGACTATCGACAAAGTTTCAGCCAAGCATCTGGCCTGTCGGAACATAAACTCAGTCACACTAGGGAGAAGCCATGGAAATGTGAGGATTGCGGGAAAGGATTTAATTACCCATCAGAGCCTTAAACTCATCGGCGCAATCAAACTGGAGAAAAACCATTTACCTGCTCCCAGTGTGGGAAGGGATTCACTCAGTCATCCACCCTGCTGAAACATGAGCAAGTTCACACTGATGAAAGACCTTTTAAATGCCCAGACTGTGGTAAATGCTTCAAAAGTTCTGGGAACCTGATGACCCATCAAAGTGTTCACACTGACGTGAGGCCGTTCACATGCGTTCATGTGGGGCTGGATTCAGACAAGCATGTCACCTCACTGTACACCAGCAAGTTCACACGATTGAGAGGCTATTCACCTGCTCCCAATGTGGGAAGCGATTCACTCGGTCATCCCACCTGCTCACACACCAGCACACTCACACTGGGGAGAGGCCATTCACCTGTTCTGAGTGTGGGAAGGGGTTTACTCAGTCGTCTGATCTGCAGTCACACCAGCTAGGTCACACTGATGAGAGATCTTTTAAATGTCCAGATTGCAGGAAGTGCTTTAATAGTTCAATGGGAACTGGTGCGCCATCAACGTGTTCACACTGACGAGAGACCGTTCAGGTGCTCTCATTGCGGAACTCGGTTCAGGCAAGCCTGTCATCTCACTGCACACCAGCGAATCCACACTGGAGTGAAGGCATTCACCTGCTTCGAGTGTGGGAAGGGATTCATCAATGCATCCAACCTGCTGACACACCAGCGTGTCCACACTGGGGAGAGGCCGTTCACTTGCTACGATTGTGGAAAGGGCTTCATTAAGTCATCCCACCTGCAGACACACCAGCGGGTCCACACTGGGGAGAGGCCGTTCACCTGCTCTGTGTGTGGGAAGAGTTTCACTCAGTCATCCACTCTGCTAAGACACCAGCGAGTCCACAATAAACTACAATGATTGGATTTTGCTGATAATCACATCCCAGATTCCACATGTTCATTTGATTGCATTTCTGCTGATGTTAATAAGCTCCATCCCATTCTCGGGTCTTGCTATTGTGGAAAAAAAGTCAAATAAACCAGGTTTTAGTGAAATATACAGTGTGTCTGGTGTTTCTAATATCTCAAACAAGTTAGCTCCTTTTGAAGAGCTCGCATCTCCCCATCTCCTACATCCTCAAATTCAACAACTGCGAGGAGCTCATAGAGTTTCTTCTCACAAAGACTGAGACAATCCAATCTTCGAAGATGTAACAAGCATCTGTATATTTAGATCTTGTCGATTGTCGTAAATCTGGACTTCTGGAAAGCATTTGATAAGATGCTGCACAGAAGGTTAATTCACAAGGAGAGATCACATGGGATTAGGGGTAATTTATTAGCTTAGATAGAAGACTGGCTAACGGACAGGAGACAGAGAGTCAGGATAAATGGGTCTTTTTCTGGATGGCAAGATGTAACTAGTGGGGTGTCACTGAGTTTGGTTCTTGGGCCCCAACTATTTACAATCTATATTAACAATTAGGAAACAGGGATAGAAGGTTCTCCAGCCAAATTTGCAGATGACACAAACATCGAACATACAGTACAGAAGGAGGCTATTCGGCGCATCAAGTCTGCACCGACCCACATTAAGCCCTCACTTCCACGCTATCCCCGTAACCCAATAACCCCTCCTAACCTTTTTGGACACTAAGGGCAATTTATCATGGCCAATCCACCTAACCTGCACATCTTTGGACTGTGGGAGAAAACCGGAGCACCCGGAGGAAACCCACGCAGACACAGGGCGAACGCGCAGACTCCGCACAGACAGTGACCCAGCGGGGAATCAAACCTGGGACCCTGGCCCTGTGAAGCCACAGTGCTATCCACTTGTGCTACCGTGCTGCCCAAATAGGTGAGACAGTAAGTTTTAATAAGGAAATAAGAACCTTACATATGGACATAGATAGGTTAGGAGAATAGGCCAAAATGTGGCAAATGGAGTTTAACATAGATACGTGTGAGGTCATGCATTTTGGTCGAAAAAATGGAAAGGCAACTTATTATCTAAATGGTTAAAGACTTTGGGGTGCTCCAATGCAGACAGATCTGGGTGTCCTTGTGCATGAGTCACAGAAAATGAACATGTAGGTGCAGCAGATAATAAGGAAAGCAAATGGAATGTTGGCATTTATAGCAAAAGGAATTGAGTACAAAGGTAAGGAAGTGTTGTTGCAACTATGCAAGACATTGGTATGACCACACCTGGAGCATTGTGCATAATTTTGGTCCCCTTATTTGAGGAAAGATGTAGTGGCATTGGAGGCAGTTCAGAGGAGGTTCACAAGATTTATTCCAGAGACGAGGGGGATGTCGTATGAGGAGAAATTGAATAGTTTAGGCCTATACTCTCTAGAGTTTAGAATAATGAGGGGAGATCAAATCGAGGTGTACAAGATGCTAAAAATATGGATAAAGTAGACGTGGAGCAGATGGTTCCTCTTGTGGGGCATTCTAAAACGAGAGGTCATAATCTTAGAATAAGAGGGAGCAAATTTCAAACAGATTTGAGGAGAAACTACTTCTAAAGGGTTGTGAATCTGTGGAATTTGCTACCCCAGAGTGCCGTGGACAGTGGATGCAGGGACAGTGAGTAAATTTAAGAAAGAGTTAGACAGATTTTTAATTGATAATGGGCGAATGGCCTAATTCTGCTCCTGTGTGTTATGAATTTATGAAGAGGCATCTGGATGGATACATGGGGCGGGATTCTCCCATCCCGCAGCAGAGTGTCCACGTCGTCGTAAACGCCGTCGTGTTTTACGGCGGCGTGAACGGGCCACTGCCAGGAGTAATTCTGGCCCCTACAGGTGGCCAGCCCAGCGCTGGAGTGGTTCACGCTGCTCCAGCTGCCGATCCTGGTGCGAACTGTGCCCCACGGGATCCGCACATGCGCAGTGGCCTCTTTCAACACGGCGGTCCCGACGCAACATGGCACAGGAGTACAAGGGCTGGCGTGGAAGAAATGAGCTCCTCTCCCCCCTCCACGCTGAGTTCCACCGGCTGAGAGCAGATGTGGACGGCACTGGTGGGATTCAGTATTTTCACTACGGCTGCTCGGCCCATCCCGGGCTGAGAATCGGCAGGCCGACCGCGTAGAGCCGTCCGCGCTGGCCAACCACGCTGGCGCCAATGGCGCTGATTGTCCGCTCTGCGAAGAATCGCGTGCTGGCGTTGGTGGGGGGGGGGGGGGGGGGGTGCGTGGCCCCGTCGCAGGGATTCTTCGGTCCGGCCCAGGTTCTGGAAGAATCCCGCCCAGGATAAGGGACTAAACCAGGTAAGGGCAGAAGCATTTTTTTAAGTTAGGGCATCATGACTCCATGGCTTGGAGTGTCGAAGGACCTGTCCCTGTGCTGTACTTTTCTTTGTTCTGGATTGTGGTGTCTGCCCTGGTATTCATGTGACTGAACAGATCTTTAAACACAAAGGGCAGGGCGTCCCGTGAGGTCGTGGATCCGGAGGGCAGGATTTGTTTATTTTTCTTTCTTTCTCTGCTTCACAAATAAGACCTTGGGTCTCAAAGGGTAATGCAGTTTGATGGACAGGTTGTCTGTATTCTGAACAATGGGTAACAAGCTCCGCCCAGTCATTCAAAACATTGCCCCCAAGAAAGATGGCGATCGCGCATGCGTCTTGCTGCATGTTGTCCCCAATAAAGATGGTGACCGTTAACGCTGCGGCCACCAGTCCCGTTCGTGGTAAATGGACCCGGTTTGTCCGCTTTTTTGCCTTTCGGTTTACACAACATGTTTGAGAAATCTCCGATCCTTCTCACCTTCCGTACCAATATTCTCTCTTCGCGTGTGCGAATTCGCCAGAGAAGTGCCTGTCAATCGCCATTACTTGCAGTGCGCATGCTTTAGTTGCATCCCTCATTCACTCTGATTGGTTGGAGGACCGGCCACTCCCGCCCGCTCTCCCTATTGGTCCGGAGCTGCCGTCAATCACCTCCGGGGCATTGAGAGCGAGAGCATGCGCAGTCCGGCTGCGGGGCTCAATATTAGCGCGCAGGCGCAGCGTCAAAGAGCTTGGAGTATGCGCAGTGTGATTGATGTCTCGGGCCTTGTTTGTGCCGAAGAAGCGGAGTCAGCGGGTGGGAGGAATTGGACTTTGTGGATCCGCAAACCCTTCACAATCATTGTCTGTGCTGAGAGTGGAGACATGAAATGGTGGAGATAGTGAGAAGGGTTTGGATTTCAGCCCAGGAAGGAGGGAGAGTGTGTGGGACGGGATTTACAGATTTGGGGGGAACAAGAGAAGGAAAAATGTTCCAGAGAAACTAGAATTGTCTGTTCAGAATTAGTTTTGCTTTTCCAGGGTATTAGAAGAGGAGGATTTACAGACTGAAATTCACATCAAGATCTGACACAGCCACCTGATTCATCAGGACCTAAATACTGTTGTCATTTACAGTGGGAGGAGAAATGTTTGTTCTGTCTTTGAATGAAAATTTCAAACATCAGTGTGACTGGGAAAGCACCAAGACACTCACACATTGAGTGAGAGTGTTTCAGTGAACTGACTGTGGAAAGAGCTCTCACAGCCTGAAAAAACATCACCATTCACAGTGGGGACAAACCGTACATGAGCTCTGTGTGTGAATGAAGCTTCAACTGATTGTACAAACTGGAGAGACACAAGGATACCAGCACTATGGAGAAACCGTGGAAATGTGGGGACTGTGGGAAGGGATTCAATTATCCATCTCGGCTGGAAACTCATCGACGCAGTCACATTGGGGCTAACAAAATGGAGAAACCATGGAAATGCGATGATTGTGGTAAAGGATTCAATTATCCATACCTGCTGGAATACCATCGACAGAGTCACACTGGGAAGAAGCCATTCATCTGTTCCGAGTGTGGGAAGGGATTCACAACATCATCCCACCTGCTGTCACACCAGCGTATTCACACAGAGGAGAGACCGTTCAGCTGCTTTACCTGTGGAAAGAGGTTCTCATGTTCATCCAACCTCAATGCACATCAACGAGTTCACACTGGGGGGAAGTCGTTCACCTGTTCCTTGTGTGGGAAGAATTTCGCTGGTCCATCCGGTCTTTGGTCACACCAGCAAATTCACAGAGGGGTGAAGCCGTTCACCTGTTCTGTGTGTGGGAAGGGCTTCACTCTGTCATCCAACCTGCTGTCACACCAGAGAATTCATACTGAGGAGAGGCCGTTCAGTTGCACTTCCTGTGGAAAGAGGTTCAGGTCTTCATCCAACCTCCGTGCACACAAGCGGGTTCACACTGGAGAGAGGCCATTCACCTGCTCCATGTGTGGGAATGAATTCACTAATTCATCCAGCCTCCAGTCACACCAGCGAATTCACACAGAGGAGAAGCCATTCATTTGCACATACTGTGGAAAGAGTTTCAGGCAGTTATCAATCCTCACTGCACATCAGCGCACTCACACTGGAGAGAGACCATTCACTTGCTCCGAGTGTGGGAAGGGATTTACTCAGTCTGGCAGCCTGCATTTACACAAGCGCACTCACACCGGGGAAAGGCCGTTCACCTGCTCTGAGTGTGGGAAGGGATACACTCGGTCATCCCACCTGCTGACACACCAGCGAGTTCACAACTGTCTGCAGTGTTTGGATTCTGCTGTTAAGCACATCCAGGATTGATAATCTGACAATATTTGGTTTGTTTCTGCTGACATTAACAATCCCTATAACTGGCTGGAGTTTAATATTCTGGATCTGTCACTGATTTTCAGGATGTGGAGATGCCGGCGTTGGACTGGGGTGAGCACAGTACGAAGTCTTACAACACCAGGTTAAAGTCCAACAGGTTTGTTTCGATGTCACTAGCTTTTGGAGCGCTGCTCCTTCCTCCGGTGAATGAAGAGGTCTGTTCCAGAAACACATATATAGACAAATTCAAAGATGCCAAACAATGCTAGGAATGCGAGCATTAGCAGGTGATTAAATCTTTACAGATCCAGAGATGGGGTAACCCCAGGTTAAAGAGGTGTGAATTGTCTCAAGCCAGGACAGTTGGTAGGATTTCGCAGGCCAGATGGTGGGGGATGAATGTAATGCGACATGAATCCCAGGTCCCGGTTGAGGCCGCACTCATGTGTGCGGAACTTGGCTATAAGTTCCTGGTACCCTGAGAGCCCCGCCCCTCATTCACTGATTGGTTGGAGGACAAGCTGTTTCCGTTAGTCATTTTGCTACCCCCTATTGGTCAGGAGCTGCCGTCAATCATTGCCTGGGCATTGTGAGGTGTCAGGTGAGAGGTCAGTGTTAGCACTGGGACTGCGGCGCCGAGGACCCGGGTTCGATCCATGTGGAGTTTGCATATTCTCCCCGTGTCTGCGTGGGTCTGACCCTTGGCTATAAGCCCTGATTTTCAGGGCTGCAAAGTTCCATTTAAAGAGCACCATCTGTGATTTTTTTGCTTTAATTCAGGAACTTGTTGATAATAAATTTATGAACTTTTCCTTCAGCACAAAATGGATCTTTAGTGCAAACTCTACAATTCACTGTCTCTGGGTAAAGTTGAGCAAATGACCACAGGCTGACTGGTTGTGATTTAACCTGAGGCACACCTCTGGCGAGGAGCAAGGTTGAGAAGGCAGGCCTTCATGAATAACCTTGACTGATGCCCTTGCTCTGCATTACAGACCAGCTGTCTAGCCAAGTGAGCTAAACTAGCAATACTATGGCTAAGATTCCACTGATTAACATCACCAATTAGAAACTGGTGATTAATCCTTGCTGACAATTCTTACTGACTGACACATTCTTCACAGTGACACCTCCACTATCAAAGTAAATTCTCAAGGAACTTAAAAGAACTTAAAGTCACTTATGAGCACTGAAATTAAAATTGCTGAAAAGAGAAATGTTGCTGAAGCTTTTCATTTTGTACTTATCAGGACAAACAGAAAAATGCCAAATTTCAAATGATCACAATTAATACAACAGGCGTCAAGAGGGCTGATTGGTTTGCAAGTGCACTCTGATTGGCTGAAACATTGATGTTGAGAAATCAACAGAAAACTACAGGTTCCTTGAGCTTCCGAGTAATTCAAAAAAAGTTGCAAGTCTTGATCATATTCCAGAGAACTGGTGCCTGCATATGAAAGTATGTCGCTTTTAGCAAAATAAAATGAGTCCTGTTACGAGCTGGACTGATTATCTTAAATTGATTGTCAGTGTAGCTATTAGCGCACTTAGGATTGTGCAGATCAATGGCAATTTTTATTGCGCTTTAAAAAAATAACTTTGGAGAACCCAAAGTTTTCCAATTAAGGGGCAATTTAACATGGCCAATTCACCTACCTTGCACATCTTTTTGGGTTGTGGGGGTCAGACCCACGCAGACACGGGGAGAATATGCAAACTCCACACGGATCGAACCCGGGTCCTCGGCGCCGCAGTCCCAGTGCTAACACTGACCTCTCACCTGACATCTCACAATGCCCAGGCAATGATTGACGGCAGCTCCTGACCAATAGGGGGTAGCAAAATGACTAACGGAAACAGCTTGTCCTCCAACCAATCAGTGAATGAGGGGCGGGACTCTCAGGGTACCAGATCTGCAGAGAAGCGACCACACAGGCGCACGTGCCAACTCAAAAAAAGGTTTCTCTCCTCAATTTCTAACCTGGATGCATCGTAATGATTTTTGTAAACCGAGATTACAGCTATCGGGTAAAAATTAAACAGATTGGGCCTTATTTTCTTGAAAAAACAAATAATTGAGTAGTGACCTGATACAAAGCTTTAAAACGATCTGTGAGTTGGACAGGGGAGAGGTGGAGCGGATGCTGCCAATTGTAAAGGAGTCGCAAACTGGGAGCCAGGAATAAACATGGGCGGCACAGTGGTTAGCACTGAGAAACGGTGCGGGATTCGTCGGTTTCGTGCTTAACACCGAGGAGGCTGACAAGCACTGTTGCTTCACAGCGCCAGGGTCCCAGGTTAAATTCCTGCTTGGGTCACTGTGTGGAGTCTGCATGTTCTCCCCGTGTCGGTGTGGGTTTCCTCCGAATGCTCGGGTTTCCTCTCACAAGTCCTGAAAGATGTGTTTGTTGGATGAATTGGACATTGTGAATTTTCCCTCTGTGAACCTGAACAGGTGCCGGAGTGTGGTGACTAGGGGTTTTTCACAGTCACTTCATTGCATAAGCCTACTTGTGATAATAAAGATTATTATTATTGTAAACTAGGTCATAAATACAAGAGAGTTACTAATAAGTCCAAGAGGGAGATATAGACACATTTCTTCATTCACTGGATTAGAATGTGCAACTTGTTACCAGGGAAGGAGTTGTGGAAAGTGCTGGGATATTTCCAAAAGGAAATGGGACAAGCACATGAGAAAAGGGAATGGAAAGATCAGCTGACAGGCTGAGATGAGGTGGATAGAATGGAAGGAGATGTGTCGAGTATAATCAGCAGCAGAACAGTTGGACCAACTGGCCTGTTCATTGTAGAATCTAAGTAATTCAATGTAAACGTCTTTTACACAATATGAGGATTGCAGATGGGAAATTCAAACCAAACATCATGTAAGTCCTGACAGTCTATCGATTCATCAGGAGTTGAAAATCATCGGCCTTTCAATGTGGAAGGAGAAATGTTTGTCCTGACTAAAAGAAAAGATTGCAAACATCAGTGCGACTGGAAAAGCACTGAGGCATATACACACTGAGTGACTCTTCCAGCGAACTGACTGTGCAAAGAACTTTAACCAGCCACAGAGTCTGAAAACATATTGCACCATTTACATCAGGAAGAGACCGTACTCAGGCTGTGTGTGGACCAGGCTTCACATCAGGAAGTGACCGTACTCAGGCTGTGTGTGTGGACCAGGCTTCACATCAGGAAGAGACCATACTCAGGCTGTGTGTGTGGACCAGGTTTCACATCAGGAAGAGACCGTACTCAGGCTGTGTGTGTGGCCCAGGCTCCACATCAGGAAGTGACCGTACTCAGGCTGTGTGTGTGGACCAGGTTTCACATCAGGAAGAGACCGTACTCAGGCTGTGTGTGTGGACCAGGTTTCACATCAGGAAGAGACCGTACTCAGGCTGTGTGTGTGGACCAGGCTCCACATCAGGAAGAGACCGTACTCAGGCTGTGTGTGTGGCCCAGGCTCCACATCAGGAAGTGACCGTACTCAGGCTGTGTGTGAGGACCAGGTTTCACATCAGGAAGAGACCGTACTCAGGCTGTGTGTGTGGACCAGGTTTCACATCAGGAAGAGACCGTACTCAGGCTGTGTGTGTGGACCAGGCTCCACATCAGGAAGTGACCGTACTCAGGCTGTGTGTGTGGACCAGGTTTCACATCAGGAAGAGACCGTACTCAGGCTGTGTGTGTGGCCCAGGCTCCACATCAGGAAGTGACCGTACTCAGGCTGTGTGTGTGGACCAGGTTTCACATCAGGAAGAGACCGTACTCAGGCTGTGTGTGTGGACCAGGTTTCACATCAGGAAGAGACCGTACTCAGGCTGTGTGTGTGGACCAGGCTCCACATCAGGAAGTGACCGTACTCAGGCTGTGTGTGTGGACCAGGCTTCACATCAGGAAGAGACCGTACTCAGGCTGTGTGTGTGGACCAGGTTTCACATCAGGAAGAGACCGTACTCAGGCTGTGTGTGTGGCCCAGGCTCCACATCAGGAAGAGACCGTACTCAGGCTGTGTGTGTGGACCAGGTTTCACATCAGGAAGTGACTGTACTCAGGCTGTGTGTGTGGACCAGGCTTCACATCAGGAAGTGACCGTACTCAGGCTGTGTGTGTGGACCAGGCTTCACATCTGGAAGAGACCGTACTCAGGCTGTGTGTGTGGACCAGGTTTCACATCAGGAAGTGACCGTACTCAGGCTGTGTGTGTGGACCAGGTTTCACATCAGGAAGAGACCGTACTCAGGCTGTGTGTGTGGCCCAGGCTCCACATCAGGAAGAGACCGTACTCAGGCTGTGTGTGTGGACCAGGTTTCACATCAGGAAGTGACTGTACTCAGGCTGTGTGTGTGGACCAGGCTCCACATCAGGAAGAGACCGTACTCAGGCTGTGTGTGTGGGGACCAGGCTCCACATCAGGAAGAGACCGTACTCAGGCTGTGTGTGTGGACCAGGTTTCACATCAGGAAGAGACCGTACTCAGGCTGTGTGTGTGGACCAGGCTCCACATCAGGAAGTGACCGTACTCAGGCTGTGTGTGTGGACCAGGCTTCACATCAGGAAGAGACCGTACTCAGGCTGTGTGTGTGGGGACCAGGCTCCACATCAGGAAGAGACCGTACTCAGGCTGTGTGTGTGGACCAGGTTTCACATCAGGAAGAGACCGTACTCAGGCTGTGTGTGTGGACCAGGTTTCACATCAGGAAGAGACCGTACTCAGGCTGTGTGTGTGGACCAGGCTCCACATCAGGAAGTGACCGTACTCAGGCTGTGTGTGTGGACCAGGTTTCACATCAGGAAGTGACCGTACTCAGGCTGTGTGTGTGGACCAGGTTTCACATCAGGAAGTGACCGTGCTCAGGCTGTGTGTGTGGACCAGGTTTCACATCAGGAATAGACCGTACTCAGGCTGTGTGTGTGGACCAGGTTTCACACCAGGAAGAGACCGTACTCAGGCTGTGTGTGTGGCCCAGGCTCCACATCAGGAAGTGACCCTACTCAGGCTGTGTGTGTGGACCAGGTTTCACATCAGGAAGAGACCGTACTCAGGCTGTGTGTGTGGACCAGGCTCCACATCAGGAAGAGACTGTACTCGGGCTGTGTGTGTGGACCAGGTTTCACAGCAGGAAGTGACCGTGCTCAGGCTGTGTGTGTGGACCAGGCTTCACATCAGGAAGAGACTGTACTCGGGCTGTGTGTGTGGACCAGGTTTCACATCAGGAAGAGACCGTGCTCAGGCTGTGTGTGTGGACCAGGTTTCACATCAGGAAGTGACCGTACTCAGGCTGTGTGTGTGGACCAGGCTTCACATCAGGAAGTGACCGTACTCAGGCTGTGTGGACCAGGCTTCACATCAGGAAGAGACCGTACTCAGGCTGTGTGTGTGGACCAGGTTTCACATCAGGAAGTGACCGTACTCAGGCTGTGTGTGTGGACCAGGCTCCACATCAGGAAGTGACCGTACTCAGGCTGTGTGTGTGGACCAGGTTTCACATCAGGAAGAGACCGTACTCAGGCTGTGTGTGTGGACCAGGCTCCACATCAGGAAGTGACCGTACTCAGGCTGTGTGTGGGGACCAGGTTTCACATCAGGAAGTGACCGTACTCAGGCTGTGTGTGTGGACCAGGCTTCACATCAGGAAGAGACCGTACTCAGGCTGTGTGTGTGGACCAGGTTTCACATCAGGAAGTGACCGTACTCAGGCTGTGTGTGTGGACCAGGCTCCACATCAGGAAGTGACCGTACTCAGGCTGTGTGTGGGGACCAGGTTTCACATCAGGAAGGGACCGTACTCAGGCTGTGTGTGAGGACCAGGTTTCACATGAGGACGTGACCGTACTCAGGCTGTGTGTGTGGACCAGGTTTCACATCAGGAAGAGACCGTACTCAGGCTGTGTGTGGACCAGGTTTCACATCAGGAAGTGACCATACTCAGGCTGTGTGTGTGGACCAGGCTTCACATCAGGAAGAGACCGTACTCAGGCTGTGTGTGTGGACCAGGTTTCACATCAGGAAGTGACCATACTCAGGCTGTGTGTGTGGACCAGGCTTCACATCAGGAAGAGACCGTACTCAGGCTGTGTGTGTGGACCAAGCTTCAACTCACCATCCAACACAGACAGTTAGAAGGACACCGGCACCATGGAGAAACTGTGGAAATGTGGGGACTGTGGGAAAGGATTCAATTCTCTATCTGAAGTGGAACCAGACCAGGACCAGAGTAGCAGGTTTATGAGAATAACATAATCTCCAAGTTCCCCCCCAACTCATACACTGTCCTGACCTCTCTGATATCTAGTGCTGCATGAACAGAAATTTCCTCCAATTAAATATTGGAAAGACTGAAGCCATTGTCTTCAGTTCCTGCTTCAACCCTAGCTGCCAACTCCATCCCTTTCCCCAGCAACTTTCTGAAGCTGAATAGAATGGTTGAGAGCCTTGGTGTCATATCTGACCAGAGATGGGATTCCGGTTGGGGCTATGCCTGGGTAGGTCGCACGTTCGGCAGCTCCTGCCGTGAACGGACTTTTGGGCCCTTCTAAGGAGCCCCAGCGGCACTTGGACGATGATTCCCGGTGTGGGAAGGCAGCAGTGAGGTTCCCCCAGCACTGTGTGGAGTGGACCAGGAGCGGAGTGGTCAAAAAAGTGGCATTAGAGAAGAGAGGAGAACGGGTGAGAAAAAGCAAGATGGTGGCGGGCGGAGACCAGGCAGCATGGGCTCAGTGGTCTCGGGAGCCGCAAGAGTTTCGGAGAAGCTGCTTTGCGGAATTGAAGGCGGAGATGTTGGCCCCGATGAGGTTGTCGATTGAAAGGCTGGTGGAGACCCAGAGGATGCAGGGGACAGCGATTAAGGAGGTGCAGCAAAAGGCCTCCGAGGACGAGATCCTGGGCCTGGCGGTGAAAGTGGAGGCGCACGAGGCGTTGCATAAAAAAATGGCAGAAGAAATTTGAGGATCTGGAGAACAGGTCGAGGAGGAAGAATCTGCGGATTCTGGGTCTCCCTGAAGGTGTGGAGGGGTTGGATGTTGGGGCGTATGTGGCTACGATGCTGGGTACGCTGATGGGTGCGGGAGCCTTCGCGAGGCCCCTGGAGCTGGATGGGGCGCACAGAGTCCTGGCGAGGAGGCCGAGGGTGAATGAGCCGCCGAGGGCTGTGGTGGTGAGGTTTCACCGTTTCACCGACAGGGAGTGTGTCTTGAGATGGGCGAAGAAGGAGCGGAGCAGCAGGTGGGAGAATGCTGAAATCCTCATTTACCAGGACTGGAGTGCAGAGCTGGCCAAGAAGAGGGCAGGATTCAACCGGGCCAAGGCGGTTCTCCACGGAAAGGGGGTGAAGTTCAGCCTGTTGCAGCCAGCGCAGCTATGGGTCACGTATCAGGACCGACACCACTACTTTGATACACCGGTCGAGGCGTGGCCCTTTATCAAAAATGAGATGCTGGACTCAAATTAGTGGTTTGTAGCATGCTATGGGGGATGTTGGGGAGTGGGAGAGGGCGATATTTGTGTTTTTTCTGTATGTGTGCTGGTTTGGGAAGGGTTGTTCCCCGCGTTCAATGGGGAGGGGGCGTTCCCCGCGTTCGATGGGGGTGGGGGGGGGAGTGTGTGCTGGAGGCCCTGGGCCTTTGGGGAATGGGGCGAGGTTGCAGGAGAAAGGAGCTGCGCCATAGGGGGCGGGGTCGGCCCAGGCAGGGATCGTAGGCTTTTACCCACGGAAAGGGGGGGCGGGGCCTGATGCGGGGGGGCGTCACTGGACTGGAGTACACATTGGTTTGTAGGGGGAGTGGAGGGGGGGACTTGAGCCGCCCCTTTGGTGGGGGACTTTGAGGGGGAATCCAACAGGAGGATCGGTGGCAGAGGCGTGAGTGGCCGGGGTCAGCAGGAGTCAGCTGACTTATGGGAGTGCAGTGGGGGGAGCAGGGGGGTTAAGCAATTGCTTGGCTGGGGGATGGGCACGTGGCCGGCCTAAAAGAGGAGATGGCTAGTTGGCAGGGGGGGGGGGGTGGTCATCCGAGGGGGTAGTCCCCCGATCCGACTGATCACGTGGAACGTGAGAGGCTTGAATGGGCCGGTCAAGAGGGCCCGGGTGTTTGCGCACTTAAAGGGACTAAAGGCAGACGTAGCCATGTTACAGGAGATGCACCTGAAGGTTGCGGATCAGACCAGGCTGAGGAAGGGATGGGTGGGGCAGGTCTTTCATTCTGGGCTGGATGCGAAGAACAGGGGGGGTCGCAATCTTGGTGAGCAAATGGGTGACTTTTGAGGCGGCGGGTATTGTGACGAATAAGGGGGGCCGATATGTGATGGTGAGTGGTAGGCTGCAGGGGGCTCGGGTGGTGCTGGTGAATGTGTATGCTCCAAACTGGGACGATGCAGGGTTCATGAAGCGCATGCTGCGCCGGATTCCAGATCTGGTGGCAGGTAATCTGGTAATGGGGGGGACTTCAACACGGTACTGGACCCGGCACTGGATCGGTCTAGGTAGAGGTCGGGTAAGAGGCCCGCTGCGGCCAAGGTCCTGAAGGGGTTTATGGATCAGGTGGGGGGAGTGGATCCGTGGTGGTTTGCCAGGTCAAACTCCTTGTTCTCTCATGTGCACAAGGCCTACTCGCGAATAGACTTTTTCGTGGTAAGCAGGGCGCCGCTCCCGAGAGTGGAGGGGACGGAGTATTCGGCCATTGCGATTTCGGATCACGTCCCGCACTGGGTGGAGCTGTAGTTGGGGTGGGCGAGGGGCCAGAGTGGCGCATGGATGTGGGACTGCTGGCAAACGAGGAGGTTTGTGGGCGGGTTCGGGGGTGCATCCAAAGATATGTGGAGGCCAATGATAATGGGGAGGATTCGGTGAGTGTGGTCTGGGAGGCGCTGAAGGCAGTGGTCAGGGGGGAGCTAATTTCAATCAAGGCCCACAGGGAGGAGGGAGCGGATGGAGAGGGAGAGACTGGTAGGGGAGATACTGAGGGTGGATAGGAGGTATGCGGAATCCCCCGAGGAGGGGCTGTTGAAGGAGCGCCAGAGCCGCCAAATGGAGTTTGACTTGCTGACCACGGAGAAAGCTGACGTCCAGTGGAGGAGGGTACAGGGAGCAGTGTATGAGTATGGGGAGAAGTCGGGTCGGATGTTGGCACATCAGCTGCGAAGGAGGGAGGCGGCTAGAGAGATGGGGGAATCAGGGATGGGGGCGGGAACACGGTGTGGAGTCCAGCTAAAATAAACGAGGTCTTTAGGGACTTTTATGGTAACAGAACCCCCTTGGGGGGGGGGGAGGATGCGGCAGTTCCTGGACCAACTGAGGTTTCCAAGGGTGGAGGAGGGGCGAGTAGAGGGTTTTGGGGCCCCGATCGAGATGGAGGAGCTAGTTAAGGGGTTGGGGAGTATGCAGGCGGGCAAGGCCCCGGGACCGGATGGGTTCCCAGTTGAGTTCTACAGGAAGTTCTTTGAACTGTTGGCCCCATTGCTGCTGAGAACCTTTAATGAGACGAAGGAAAAGTGGATTTGTCCCCCGACGATGTCGCAGGCTTCGACCTCGCTTATCCTCAAGCGGGACAAGCACCCGCTGCAGTGTGGCTCGTATAGGCCGATTTTGCTCCTCAATGTAGATGCCAAGTTGTTGGTGGAGGTCTTGGCCACCAGGATTGAGGATTGTGTCCCAGGAGTGATACTTGAGGATCAGACGGGGTTTGTGAAGGGCAGGCAGCTGAACACGAATGTGCGGAGGCTCCTGAATGTGATTATGATGCCCACAGAGGGGGGTGATGCAGAAGTGGTAGCGGCAATGGACGCGGAGAAAGCCTTTGACCGGGTGGAGTGGGAGTATCTGTGGGAGGTGTTAGGTAGGTTTGGGTTCGGGGAGGAGTTCATAGGGTGGGTTGAATTGTTGTACCAGACACCGGTGGCAAGTGTTTTTTTAAAAAAATATTTTATTAAAAATTTTTGGTCAACCAACACAGTACATTGTGCATCCTTTACACAATATTATAACAACACAAATAACAATGACCTATTTTATAAACAGAAAATGAATAAATAATAATTAACAAAAATGAAAACTAACCCTAATTGGCAACTGCCTTATCACAAGTAACACTCTCCAAAAATATAATTTAACAGTCCAATATATAATTATCTGCAGCAACGACCTATACATATGATACAGTATATATTAACAACCCTGAGAGTCCTTCTGGTTCGTCCTCCCCCCCCCTCCCCCCCCACCCCCCACCCCTACCCCCCCCCCCCCCCCACCCCCCCACCCCCCGATCCTGGGCTGCTGCTGCTGCCTTCTTTTTTCCCATTCCATCTATCTTTCTGCGAGGTATTCGACGAACGGTTGCCACCGCCTGGTGAACCCTTGAGCCGACCCCCTTAGGACGAACTTAATCCGCTCTAACTTTATAAACCCTGCCATGTCATTTATCCAGGTCTCCACCCCCGGGGGCTTGGCTTCTTTCCACATTAACAATATCCTGCGCCGGGCTACTAGGGACGCAAAGGCCGAAACATCGGCCTCTCTCGCCTCCTGCACTCCCGGCTCTTGTGCAACCCCAAATATAGCCAACCCCCAGCTTGGTTCGACCCGGACCCCGACTACTTTTGAAAGCACCTTTGTCACCCCCATCCAAAACCCCTGTAGTGCCAAGCATGAACAAAACATATGGGTATGATTCGCTGGGCTTCTCGAGCACCTCGCACACCTATCCACCACCCCAAAAAATTTACTGAGCCGTGCTCCAGTCATATGCACCCTGTGTAATACCTTAAACTGAATCAGGCTTAGCCTGGCACACGAGGACGACGAGTTTACCCTGCTTAGGGCATCTGCCCACAGCCCCTCCTCGATCTCCTCCCCCAGCTCTTCTTCCCATTTCCCTTTTAGTTCATCTACCATAGTCTCCCCTTCGTCCCTCATTTCCCTATATATATCTGACACCTTACCATCCCCCACCCATGTCTTTGAGATCACTCTGTCCTGCACCTCTTGTGTCGGGAGCTGCGGGAATTCCCTCACCTGTTGCCTCGCAAAAGCCCTCAGTTGCATATACCGGAATGCATCCCCTTGGGGCAACCCATATTTCTCAGTCAGCGCTCCCAGACTCGCGAACTTCCCATCCACAAACAGATCTTTCAGTTGCGTTATTCCTGCTCTTTGCCACATTCCATATCCCCCATCCATTCCCCCGGGGCAAACCTATGGTTGTTTCTTATCGGGGACCCCCCCCAAGGCTCCAGTCTTTCCCCTATGCCGTCTCCACTGTCCCCAAATCTTCAGTGTAGCCACCACCACCGGGCTTGTGGTGTAGTTCCTCGGTGAGAACGGCAATGGGGCTGTCACCATAGCCTGTAGGCTAGTCCCCCTACACGACGCCCTCTCTAATCTCTTCCACGCCGCTCCCTCCTCCTCTCCCATCCACTTACTCACCATTGAAATATTAGCGGCCCAATAATACTCACTTAGGCTCGGTAGTGCCAGCCCCCCCCCCCCCCTATCCCTGCTACGCTGTAAGAATCCCTTTCTCACTCTCGGGGTCACCACTTCTTCTACCTCGATCTGTGCTCCCAGTCCCACCCTTTCCTGCTCTTCCACCTTGGGAAATTCCAGCCGATCCAAAAAGCCCATCATTCTCTCCCTCCCATCCGGGGGTTGAGCTTCATATAATTTTTTATAAAATGTCTTGAACACTCCATTCACTCTCACCGCTCCATCTCTCCTTCCTCATCCCTCACTCCCCCTATTTCCCTCGCTGCTCCCCTTTTCCTCAATTGGTGTGCCAGCAACCTGCTCGCCTTCTCCCCATATTCGTACTGTACACCCTGTACCTTCCTCCATTGTGCCTCTGCAGTGCCCGTAGTCAGCAAGTCAAATTCGACATGTAGCCGTTGCCTTTCCCTGTACAGTCCCTCCTCCGGTGCTTCCGCATATTGTCTGTCCTCCCTCAAAAGTTCTTGCAGCAACCGCTCCCGTTCCTTACTCTCCTGCTTCCCTTTATGTGTCCTTATTGATATCAGCTCCCCCCTAACCACCGCCTTCAACGCCTCCCAGACCACTCCCACCTGAACCTCCCCATTGTCATTGAGTTCCAAGTACTTTTCAATGCACCCCCTCACCCTTAGACACACCCCTTCATCTGCCATTAGTCCCATGTCCATTCTCCAGGGTGGGCACCCTCCTGTTTGCTCCCCTATCTCCAAGTCCACCCAGTGTGGAGCGTGATCCGAAATGGCTATAGCCGTATACTCCGTTCCCCTCACCTTCGGGATCAACGCCCTTCCCAGCACAAAAAAGTCTATTCGCGAGTAGACTTTATGGACATAGGAGAAAAACGAGAACTCCTTACTCCTAGGTCTGCTAAATCTCCACGGGTCTACACCTCCCATCTGCTCCATAAAATCTTTAAGTACCTTGGCTGCTGCAGGCCTCCTTCCAGTCCTGGACTTCGACCTATCCAGCCCTGGTTCCAACACCGTATTAAAATCCCCCCCCATTATCAGCTTTCCCATCTCTAGGTCCGGAATGCGTCCTAGCATCCGCCTCATAAAATTGGCATCATCCCAGTGCGGGGCATATACGTTTGCCAAAACCACCGTCTCCCCCTGTAGTTTGCCACTCACCATCACGTATCTGCCCCCGTTATCCGCCACTATAGTCTTTGCCTCGAACATTACCCGCTTCCCCACTAATATAGCCACCCCCCTGTTTTTCGCATCAAGCCCCGAATGGAACACCTGCCCCACCCATCCTTTGCGTAGCCTAACCTGGTCTATCAGTTTCAGGTGCATTTCCTGTAACATAACCACATCTGCCTTAAGTTTCTTAAGGTGTGCGAGTACCCGTGCCCTCTTTATCGGCCCGTTCAGCCCTCTCACGTTCCACGTGATCAGCCGGGTTGGGGGGCTTCCTACCCACCCCCCCCTTGTCGATTAGCCATCCCCTTTTTCCACCTCCTCACCCGGTTCCCACGCAGCTGTATCTCCCCCAGGCGGTGCCCCCCCGCCCATCCCCTCCCATACCAGCTCCCCCCTCTCCCCAGCAGCAGCAACCCAGTAATTCCCCCCTCCCACCCTCCCCCCCCCCCCCCCGCTAGAGTAATTACTCCCCCCATGTTGCTCCCAGAAGTCAGCAAACTCTGGCCGACCTCGGCTTCCCCCCATGACCTCGGCTCGCACCGCGCGACGCCCCCTCCTTCCTGCTTCTCTATTCCCGCCATGATTATCATAGCGCGGGAACCAAGCCCGCGCTTCTCCCTTGGCCCCGCCCCCAATGGCCAACGCCCCATCTCCTCCACCTCCCCTCCTCCCCCCATCACCACCTGTGGAAGAGAGAAAAGTTACCACATCGCAGGATTAGTACATAAAACTCCTCTTTCCCCCCTTTTTAACCCCCCTCTTCGCCCCCCACATTCGCCCCACCACTTTGTTCAAACGTTCTTTTTAATAACCCGCTCATTCCAGTTTTTCTTCCACAATAAAAGTCCACGCTTCATCCGCCGTTTCAAAGTAGTGGTGCCTCCCTCGATATGTGACCCAGCGTCTTGCCGGTTGCAGCATTCCAAATTTTATCTTCTTTTTATGAAGCACCGCCTTGGCCCGATTAAAGCTCACCCTCCTTCTCGCCACCTCCGCACTCCAGTCGTGATAAACGTGGATCACCGCGTTCTCCCATTTACTGCTCCGAGTTTTCTTTGCCCATCTAAGGACCATTTCTTTATCCTTAAAACGGAGGAATCTCACCACTATGGCTCTGGGAATTTCTCCTGCTCTCGGTCCTCGCGCCATCACTCGGTATGCTCCCTCCACCTCCAACGGACCCGCCGGGGCCTCCGCTCCCATTAACGAGTGCAGCATCGTGCTCACATATGCCCCGACGTCCGCTCCCTCCACACCTTCAGGAAGACCAAGAATCCTCAGGTTGTTCCTCCTTGCATTGTTCTCCAGTGCCTCCAACCTTTCCACACATCGTTTCTGATGTGCCTCATGCATCTCCGTCTTCACCACCAGGCCCTGTATGTCGTCCTCATTCTCGGCTGCCTTTGCCTTCACGACCCGAAGCTCCCGCTCCTGGGTCTTTTGTTCCTCCTTTAGCCCTTCGATCGCCTGTAGTATCGGGGCCAACAGCTCTTTCTTCATTTCCTTTTTGAGCTCTTCCACACAGCATTTCAAGAACTCTTGTTGTTCAGGGCCCCATGTTAAACTGCCACCTTCCGACGCCATCTTGGTTTTTGCTTGCCTTCCTTGCTGCTGTTCTAAAGGATCCACTGCAATCCGGCCACTTTCTCCTTTTTTCATCCATATCCAGGAGGGATTCCCTTCTGGTTTACCGCACAGTGTTTTTAGCCGTCAAAATTGCCGTTGGGGCTCCTATCAAGAGCACAAAAGTCCGTTTCACCGGGAGCTGCCGAAACGTGCGACTCAGCTGGTCATCGCCGCACCCGGAAGTCCACCGGTGGCAACTGTATCGACGAACCGGCTGCGGTCAGGGTATTTTAGGTTGTACCATGGAACGAGGCAGGGGTGCCCTTTGTCCTGGTGATTGAGCCGCTGGCTATGGCGTTGAGGGAGTCCAGAAACTGGAGGGGTTTGGTCTGGGGGTGGGGGAGGAGCACCATGTCTCACTATACGCAGATGACCTGCTTCTGTACATTGCGGATCCGCTGGAGGGGATGGAGGAGGTCATGTAGACCCTTCGGGAGTTTGGAGACTTCTCGGGATATAAGCTCAACGTGGGGAAGAGTGAGCTGTTTGTGGTGCATGCGAGGGGCCAGGAAAGGACGTTGGAGGAGCTACTGCTCAAGATGGTGGTGAGGAGTTTTCGGTATTCGGTAGGTGGCTAAGAGTTGGGGGGTCTTGCATAAGCTCAATCTGGCACGGCTGGTGGACCAGATGGAGGAGCACTTCAGGAGGTGGGACATGTTGCCACTCTCCCTGGCGGGTAGGGTGCAATCCGTTCGGATGACGGTCCTCCCCAGGTTCCAATTCGTCTTTCAATGCCTGCCCATTCTCATCCCCAAGGGCTTCTTTAAGCGGGTAAACAGGAGCATTATGGGATTTGTGTGGGCAAATAAGACCCCGAGGGTTAAGAGGGTGTTCTTGGAGCACAGTTTGAGGGGGGGGGTTTGGCGTTGCCGAACCTGTGCAGCTATTACTGGGCAGCGAATGTGTCTATGATTCGGAAGTGGGTAATGGAGGGAGAGGGGGCGGCTTGGAAAAGGTTAGAGGAGGCATCCTGTATAGGTACTAGCCTGGGGGCACTGGTGACGGCACCGCTCCCGTCGATGCCGAATACCACGAGCCCGGTGGTGGCAGTGACATTGAGGATTTGGGGGGCAGTGGAGATGGCATAAGAGGGATGTAGAGGCCTAAGTCTGGGTTCCGATACGGGACAACCATAGGTTTGTTCCAGGTAGGATAGATGGTGGGTTCCTAAGCTGGCACCGGGCGGGAATTAAAAGGATGGGGGATTTATTCATCGATGTGACTTTTGCCAGTCTGAGGGCGCTGGAGGAGAAATTTAGGTTATCTCCGGGAAATGCCTTTAGGTATATGCAGGTTCGGGCGGTCGTGAGAAAGCAGGTAGGGGAATTCCCGCTGCTGCCTACCCGAAGGATACAGGACAGGGTGATTTCGGGCGTGTGGGTCAAAGAGGGTAAGGTCTCGGCGATATACCAGGAGCTGCAGGAGGTGGAGGAAGCCTCGGCGGAGGAGCTGAAGGGCAAGTGGGAGGAGGAGCTAGACAAGGAGCTGGATGAGGGCCTGTGGGCTGACGCCCTGGAAGGGTCAATTCCTCTTCATCTTGCGCCTTTTTGTAAGGGGCGTATGCCCCATTCTTCTTTGAGATAGGTGTTAAATTATTAGTCGTTTAGAGGGTTAAGTTGTTTTGTTTTGTTGGCATATTGCCACGTTTTCTTTGTATTATTTTCCTTTTTCGAGTGTTTTGTAAAAATTATTGAAAAACCTTGAATAAAAACATTTTAAAAAGAAAATCTAATATCTCCTCATGTGGCTCAGTGTCAATTGTTATTTTGTAACGTTTCTCTGAAAGTCGAAAACGTTTTATTCTGTTCAAGTCACAATATAAATTCGAATTATTGTCACTGCCCTGGACAAATATTCTGCCCCATAAATAGGAATTTGTAACTCAGAGTGAAGCAGTTTGCTGGACATTCTGTCATGAAGACACATTTCAAAAACGTTGCCCCCAACAATGATGGCGACTGAGCCTGCGCTCTGCTGCTCGTGCCTCAATAAAGATGGTGGGTGCGCGTGCGCAGTGAGCTGCCAGTGATCCAAATAAGGTGCCGAGAGCGCATGTGCACTGCTGCGGGAACCCAATTTGAGACGGCGCATGCGCACCGCTGCCAGTACCAAATAAAGATTGCGACCGCATAGTCCTGTCTGTGAGAAAGCTCCAGGCCCCGCTCAGATCCCCAGGTACCGGTGGTTTATTTTTCCGGATTTTCGGTTTATATAACATGTTTACGAAGCGTGCCTAACGACCCGCATGATCCAGCTCTCCCTCCGTCCTGCCATTCCCACCTTCACGAGTTGTGCATCCGAGAAAGAACCTTTTCTGCATCGCCATTAATCACACTGCGCATGCTTCACTCGGCCAGTCCTGCCACATTCACTCCGATTGGTTGGAGGACCAGTCACTCCCGCCTGGTCTGCCGGACCCGCCCACTCTTCTCCTACTGGTCGCGCGATGCCGTCAATCATTGCTCGGGCGTTGTGAGGTGTCAGGTGAGAGGTCAGTGTTGGGGGCGGGGTTTACAAACCCCAGGGCCCCAGAACCGAATGTGCAGTACGGTAGCACAAGTCATTGGATAGCACCGTGGCTTCACAGCGCCAGGGTCGATTCCCGGTTGGGTCACTGTCTGCGCGGAATCTGCACGTTCTCCCCGTGTCGGCGTGGGTTTCCTCCCACAGTCCAAAGACGTGCAGGTGAGGTGGATTGGCCATGATAAATTGCCCTTCGTGACCAAAAAGGTTAGGAGGGGTTACGGAGATAGGGTGGAAGTGAGGGCTTGAGTGGGTCGGTGCAGTCTCGATGGGCCAAATGGCCCCCTTCTGCACTGTATGTTCTGTGTGAAACAATGAATATTCTCCACTCTCACTATCCGCCGCTTCCGGCTTCTCTCCACAAACAACCTCACAGAGCCCGGGGGGGGGGGGTGACACTGACCCAGTGACAATGTCACTGCATTAGTCACGCAGAGAGACAGGAAAATGTTCAGGGGATATGAGCTCCAATCCATTAAATTAATATAATCTGGAATTTAAAGCTAGTCTCAGTGATTGTGACTAAGGTTCCACTGCGAAAATCTCCAATGTCGCTGGATTAGGTCAAAAAGGCAGAAAGTAGGAAACTAGTTAGTTTAAAACCTGTTGTTGGGAAACTGTTGGAATCCATTATTGAGGAAGTAATAACTGGACATTTGGAAAGTCAAACCATCAGAGTCAGCGTGGTTTTGTGAAGGGTAAATCGTGTTTGACTAATTTCTTGCAGTTCTTGGAAGATGTATCAGGCTAAGTGGATAATGGGGTCCTGTAGATGTATTTGGATTTCCAAAATACATTTGACAAGGTGTCACACAAAAGGTAATAAGGTAAAATCCCAGGGGGTTGAGAGGTAATATATTAGCTTGGATAGAGGATTGGCTAACCAACAGACAGCAGAGAGTGGGGATTAGATTTATTGACACATGTACTGAAGAAAAATATTTTTATGCAGAGGGTGGTGACGGTCTGGAATGCACTGCCTAGGAGGGTGGTAGAGATGGGTTGCCTCACATCCTCTAAAAAGGTACCTGGATGAAGACGGGCACGTCATAACATTGAAGGCGATGAGCTAAGTGCTGACAAATGGGATTAGGTAGGTGGGTCAGGTTTATCATGTGTCGGTGCAAACTCGATGGACCGAAGGGCCTCTTCTGCACTGTTGCTGATGAAAGTTTGGTGGCATCTCAGACAGCATACATGATAGCATAAAATTGCAAGAAGATATTGACAGACTAGGTGAATGGGCAAGACTGTGACAATGTAAACATGTGTGAGGTTATCTGTTTTGAACCAAAAATGGATCGAACTGAGTACTTTCTAAATGGAAAGAGGTTAAGTACAGTGGGTGTCCAAAGAGACTTGGGGTTCATAGAATCTACAGCATGGAGACTGGCCCTTCGGCCCAAACTGGTCCATGCCAACCAAAAAGCTCATCTAAGCCAATCCCATTTGCCTGTGTTTGGCCCATATCCCTCTGAACCTTTCCTATCCATGTATCTGTCCAAATGCTTTTCAATGTTGTCAATGTCCCTGCCTCAACCGTTTCTTCCGGCAGCTCATTCCGTACTATCCTCGGTGTAAAACCGTTGCTCCTCAGATTCCCATTAATTCTTTCCCCTCTTAACTTAAACCGATGCCCTCTGGTCCTCGATTCCCCAACCCTGAGAAAAAGAGCGAGTGCATTCACCCTATCCATGCCTCTCATGATCTTATACACCTCGATAAGATCACCCCTCAGTCTCCTACGCTCCAAAGAAAAAGGTCCTGGCCTGTCCAATCTCTCCCTAGAACTCAGTCCCTTGAGTCCTGGCAACATCCTTGTAAATCTCTTCTTCAGTCTCTCCAGTTTAATAACATCTTTCCCATAGCAAAGCAGCCAAAACTGAACACAATACTCCAGGTGCAGCCTCACCAACGTCCTGGACAACTGCAACATAACTTCCCAACTTCTATACTCAATGTCCTGACTGATGAAGGTCAGCACGCCAAAAGCATTCTTTAGAGAATTTGCAGTGCAGAAGGAGGCTATTCGGCCCATCGAGCCTGCACCGGCCCTTACAAAGAGCACCCTACTCAAGCCCACTTATCTACCCTATCTCCGTAACCCAGTAACCCCCACTTAACCTTTTTTGGGGGACACTAAGGGCAATTTAGCATGGCCAGTCGACCCGCACATCTTTAGACTGAAGGAGGAAACCAGAGAACACACACAGACACAGGGAGAATGTGCAGACTCCGCACAGACAGTGACCCAGCGGGGAATCGAACCTGGGATCCTGGAGCTGTGAAGCAACTGTGCTAACCATATGCTACCGTGCTGCCCTATCTACCTGTGACTCCACCTTTAGAGAACCGTGCACCTGAACTGCAAGATCCCTCTGTTCCATGATACACCCTAAGGCCCGACCATTCACTGTGAAAGTCCGACCTTGATTTGACTTTCTGAAATGCAACTCCTCACACTTATCTGTACTGAACTCCATTTGCCATTTCTCGGCCCACTTCCCTAGTTGATCAAGAGCCTGCTGCAATTTTTGATAACCTTCCTCACTGCCGACAATACCACCTATTTTAGTGTCATCTGCAAACTTACTGATCATGCAGTCAGGCAGGAATCCTCTGTGGTTGTCCCCCTCTCGAACAGGTATACCCCTTTGGATACTGTCGGGGGGGATAGCCTATCAGGGGAAAACAGCAGCAGCCAGAGCAGTGGCACCACGGCCGGCTCTGATGTTCAGAAGGCAGGGTCAAAGCGCAGAAGAGCAATAGTAATAGGGGACTCTATAGTCAGGGGCGCAGATAGGTGCTTCTGTGGACGTGAAGGAGACTCCAGGATGGTATGTTGCCTCCTTGGTGCCAGGGTCCAGGATGTCTCCGAACAGGTAGAGGGCATCCTGAAGGGGGAGGGCAAACAGGCAGAGGTCGTTGTACATATTGGTACTTACGACATAGGCAGGAAGGGGCATGAGGTCCTGCAGCAGGAGTTCAGGGAGCTAGGCAGAAAGTTAAAAGACAGGACCTCTAGGGTTGTAATCTCGGGATTACTCCCTGTACCACGTGCCAGTGAGGCTAGAAATAGGAAGATAGAGCAGCTAAACACGTGGCTAAACAGCTGGTGTAGGAGGGAGGGTTTCCGTTATCTGGAGCACTGGGAGCTCTTCCGGGGCAGGTGTGAACTATATAAGAAGGACGGGTTGCATCTAAACTGGAGAGGCATAAATATCCTGGCCGCGAGGTTTGCTAGTGTCACACGGGAGGGTTTAAACTAGTATGGCAGGGGGGTGGGCATGGGAGCAAGAGGTCAGAAGGTGAGAGCATTGAGGGAGAACTAGGGAATAGGGACAGTGTGGCTCTGAGGCAGAGCAGACAGGGAGAAGTTGCTGAACACAGCGGGTCTGGTGGCCTGAAGTGCATATGTTTTAATGCAAGAAGTATTACGGGTAAGGCAGATCAACTTAGAGCTTGGATTAGTACTTGGAACTATGATGTTGTTGCCATTACAGAGACCTGGTTGAGGGAAGGGCAGGATTGGCAGCTAAACGTTCCAGGATTTAGATGTTTCAGGCGGGATAGAGGGGGATGTAAAAGGGGTGGCGGAGTTGCGCTACTGGTTAGGGAGGATATCACAGCTGTACTACGGGAGGACACCTCAGAGAGCAGTGAGGCTATATGGGTAGAGATCAGGAATAAGAAGGGTGCAGTCACAATGTTGGGGGTTTACTACAGGCCTCCCAACAGCCAGCGGGAGATAGAGGAGCAGATAGGTAGACAGATTTTGGAAAAGAGTAAAAACAACAGGGTTGTGGTGATGGGAGACTTCAACTTCCCCAATATTGACTGGGACTCACTTCGTGCCAGGGGCTTAGACGGGGCAGAGTTTGTAAGGAGAATCCAGGAGGGCTTCTTAAAACAATATGTAGACAGTCCAACTAGGGAAGGGGTGGTACTGGACCTGGTATTGGGGAATGAGCCCGGCCAGGTGGTAGAAGTTTCAGTAGGGGAGCATTTCGGGAACAGTGACCACAATTCAGTAAGTTTTAAAGTGCTGGTGGACAAGGATAAGAGTGGTCCTCGGTTGAATGTGCTAAATTGGGGGAAGGCTAATTATAACAATATTAGGCGGGAACTGAAGAACCTAGCTTGGGGGCGGATGTTTGAGGGCAAATCAACATCTGACATGTGGGAGGCTTTCAAGTGTCAGTTGAAAGGAATTCAAGACCGTCATGTTCCTGCGAGGAAGAAGGATAAATATGGCAATTTTCGGGAACCTTGGATAACGAGAGATATTGTACGCCTCGTCAAAAAGAAAAAGGAGGCATTTGTCAGGACTAAAAGGCTGGGAACAGACAAAGCCTGTGTGGAATATAAGGAAAGTAGGAAGGAACTTAAGCAAGGAGTCAGGAGGGCTAGAGGGGTCATGAAAAGTAATTGGCAAATAGGGTTAAGGAAAATCCCAAGGCTTTTTATACGTACATAAAAAGCAAGAGGGTAGCCAGGGAAAGGGTTGGCCCACTGAAGGATAGGCAAGGGAATCTATGTGTGGAGCCAGAGGAAATGGGCGAGGTACTAAATGAATACTTTGCATCAGTATTCACCAAAGAGAAGGAATTGGTAGATGTTGAGTCTGGAGAAGGGTGTGTAGATAGCCTGGGTCACATTGCGATCCAAAAAGACGAGGTGTTGGGCGTCTTAAAAAATATTAAGGTAGATAAGTCTCCAGGGCCTGATGGGATCTACCCCAGAATTCTGAAGGAGGCTGGAGAGGAAATTGCTGAGGCCTTGACAGAAATCTTTGGATCCTCACTGTCTTAAGGTGATGTCCCGGAGGACTGGAGAATAGCCAATGTTGTTCCTCTGTTTAAGAAGTGTAGCAAGGATAATCCAGGGAACTACAGGCCGGTGAGTCTTACTTCAGTGGTAGGGAAATTACTGGAGAGAATTCTTCGAGACAGGATCTACTCCTATTTGGAAGCAAATGGACGTATTAGTGAGACGCAGCACGGTTTTGTGAAGCGGAGGTCGTGTCTCACTAACTTGATAGAGTTTTTCGAGGAGGTCACAAAGATGATGCAGGTAGGGCAGTGGATGTTGTCCACATGGACTTCAGTAAGGCCTTTGACAAGGTCCCTCATGGTAGACTAGTACAAAAGGTGAAGTCACACGGGATCGGGGTGAGCTGGCAAGGTGGATACAGAACTGGCTAGGTCATAGAAGGCAGAGAGTAGCAATGGAAGGATGCTTTTCGAATTGGAGGGCTGTGACCAGTGGTGTTCCGCAGGGATCAGTGCTGGGACCTTTGCTGTTTGTAGTATATATTAATGATTTGGAGGAAAATGTAACTGGTCTGATTAATAAGTTTGCAGACGACACAAAGGTTAGTGGAATTGCGGATAGCGATGAGGACTGTCAGAGGATACAGCAGGATTTAGATTGTTTGGAGACTTGGGCGGAGAGATGGCAGATGGAGTTTAATCCGGACAAATGTGAGGTAATGCATTTTGGAAGGTCTAATGCAGGTAGGGAATATACAGTGAATGGTAGAACCCTCAAGAGTATTGAAAGTCAGAGAGATCTAGGTGTACAGGTCCACAGGTCACTGAAAGGGGCAACACAGTGAAGGAATCTTTAATTTATGGGATCTTAACCTGTCGAACTACACCAAGTTTGGGGAAAGCTTAGTTGATGAATCAAGTCCTGGCGCAATACGACAAGTTGTAAGATTTGTAGACTGTGTTAAGTTGTTCGATTCCTTGTATTATTCGACTGTGTATAGTTGAAGGAATTTATATCATCTCTGCTATTCGGTTATCAGTAGCACTTTGCGAATACTGGAACTCAGCAGAAATTTGCAGTATAAACTTCTCAGGTGCCAAAAAGAATTGTTTTATTTGTAGTCGCTTGATTACAATTTGAAAGTCATTTAAAAGGCAATTCGTAGACAATTCGAAGCTTTCAGAGAATTACAGACATTATCTTTCTTTGCTTAGGCAGACAGCTCGAAAGTAACTTTTAAAAGGTCAAAGTCTGGCAATGAAACATGAAGAGAGAGAGAAAGCTAATCTTCAGCTAAACTCAAACTCAAAGTCAAAAGTGGACTAACATCACTGACACAGACTGTTAGACTGACAGAACCCCCAAAAGACATCTCTAAAATGGAGACTATAAAGGACAAAACTGACTAAACTAACAGAAAGACAACACAAAGACATCTCCTCAACACACACCCAAAGACAATACACAAAGACAATACACCAAAATGGCGGGCGGAAACTTTTCAGTTATACACTTTCATATCTGTCTTAAATCATCTAATCACACCCCAATATAATCCTAATTGGTTTGGGTTAGACTCAAACACATTTGATTTGATGGCAAGCCATCCATCTTCAATGTGCAACATCAGCTTTTCTGACCCAGCTGTTATCTGCATTGTGAACAATGGTGCCTTCATGTTGCTGTGTATTCAGTCCCTGTCCTTGACAATTAGCACAAGTAGTGTCAAATTATCTTGCAACTGTGCTGTTTTAATGTCACACTGTCTTTGAAAATATGCATTTGCCAGAACAACGGACTTTAGTAAAAGTGAATTATGCTGTATAAATGGGTATTTAAAACTGGGGCTCAACATTTAGGCTTAAACAGCTATCTTTTACCTATACTAGTTGTATTTGAAATACTTGGCTTCTACAACCTTCCCATTATCATTGAGTTCCAAGTACCTTTCAATACACCTCCTCACCCTTAAACACACCCCCTCATCTGCCAATAATCCCATGTCCATTCTCCAGGGTGGACGCTGTTCTTTTTCCTCCCCTATCTCCAGGTCCACCCAATGTGGAGCGTGATCCGAAATAGCTATAGCTGTGTACTCCGTCCCCGTCACCTTCGGGATCAGTGCCCTTCCCAAAACAAAAAAGTCTATCTGTGAATAAACTTTGTGGACATAGGAGAAAAATGTAGACTCCTTACTCCTAGGTCTACTAAATCTCCTGGGGTCTACTCCTCCCAACTGCTCCATAAAGTCCTTAAGCACCCTAGCTGCAGCCGGCCTCCTTCCGGTCCTGGACCTCGATCTGTCCAGCCCTGGGTCCAGCACCGTATTAAAATCTCCACCCATTACCAACTTCCCCACCTCTAGGTCCGGGATACGTCCTAACATACGCCTCATAAAGTTGGCATCATCCCAGTTCGGGGCATATACGTTCACGAAGACCACCGCCTCCCCTTGCAATTTGCCACTCACCATCACGTATCTGCCCCCACTATCCGCCACTATGGTCTTTGCCTCAAACATTACCCGCTTCCCCACGAGTATAGCCACCCCCCTGTTTTTTGCGTCTAGCCCCGAATGAAACACCTGCCCCACCCATCCTTTGCGTAGTCTGACCTGGTCTATCAGTTTCAGATGCGTCTCCTGCAGCATAACCACATCTGCCTTAAGTTTCTTTGGGTGTGCGAGTACCCGTGCCCTCTTTATCGGCCCGTTCAGCCCTCTCACATTCCACGTGATCAGCCGGGTTGGGGGGCTCTTTACACCCGCCCCCCCCCCCTGTCGACTAGCCATCTCCTTTTTCAATCCAGCTCCTCACCCGGTTCCCATGTAGCCGTATCACCCCCCAACGGCGCCCTCCCGCCCCGACCACCCCACCCCATACCAGCTTCCCCTTCTCCCTAGCAGCAGCAACACAGTTAACCTCCCCACCCCCCCTTCTCCCTAGCAGCAGCAACCCAGTTAACCCCCCCCCACCCCGCTAGATCCCTCACTAGCGTAATTGCACCCCCCATGTTGCTCCCAGAAGTCAGCAAACTCTGGCCGACCTCGGCTTCCCCCCCGTGACCTCGGCTCCCACTGTGCGAGGCCCCCTCCTTCCTGCTTCCCTGTTTCCGCCATGATTACCATAGCGCGGGAAGAAAGCCCGCGCTTCCCATTTGGCCCCGCCCCCAATGGCCGGCGCCCCCAGCTCCTCATCCTCCCCCCCTCCCCCACGACATGGGGAAGAGAGAAAAGTTACAGGGTCGCAGGATTAACAACTTGGGAAATCATCTCTTCCCCCTTTTCCCCCCCTCTTCACCCCACATATTCGCCCCACCACTTTGTCCCAAACGTTCTTTTTCTAGCCCGCTTATTCCAGTTTCTCCTCGACAATAAATGTCCACGCCTCTTCTGCCGTTTCAAAGTAGTGGTGTTTCCCTTGATGTGTGACCCACAGTCTTGCCGGCTGCAGCATTCCAAATTTAACTTTCCTTTTGTGCAGCACCGCCTTGGCCCGATTAAAGCTTGCCCTCCTTCTCGCCACCTCCGCACTCCAATCTTGATATATGCGGATCACCGCGTTCTCCCACCTACTGCTCCGAGTTTTCTTTGCCCATCTGAGGACCATCTCTCTGTCCTTATATCGGAGAAATCTCACCACTATGGCTCGAGGAATTTCTCCAGCCCTCGGTCTTCGTGCCATAACTCGATAGGCTCCCTCCACCTCCAACGGGCCCGTCGGGGCCTCCGATCCCATTAACGAGTGCAGCATCGTGCTCACATATGCCCCGACGTCCGCCCCTTGTACACCTTCGGGAAGACCAAGAATCCTTAAATTCTTCCTCCTCGCATTATTCTCCAGCACTTCCAGCCTTTCCACACACCTTTTGTGTTGTATCTCGTGCATCTCTGTCTTCGCCACCAGGCCCTGTACGTCGTCCTCATTCTCAACAGCCTTTGCCTTCATGACCCGAAGCTCCTGCTCCTGGGTCTTTTGCTCCTCCTTTAGCCCTTCAATCGCCTGTAATATCGGGGCCAACAGCTCCTTCTTCATCTCCTTTTTAAGTTCTTCCACGCAACGCCGCAGGAACTCTTGTTGGTCAGGGCCCCATATTAAACTGCCTCCTTCCGACGCCATCTTGCTTTGTGCCTGCCTTCCTGGCCGCTGCTCTAGAGGATCCACCGCAATCCGGCCACTTTCCTCTCCTTTTTCCATCCGTGTCCAGGGGGGAATCCCTTCTGGCTTACCGCACAGTGTTTTTAGCCGTTACAATTGCCGCTGGGGCTCCTATCAAGAGCCCAAAAGTCCTTTCCACCGGGAGCTGCCGAAACGTGCGACTTAGCTGGTCATCGCCGCACCCGGAACTCAAGACTAATCCAGTTTGATGGACAAGTTGTCTCCATTCTGAACAATGGGGAACAAGCTCCTCCCACTCATTGAAACATCGCCCCGACAAAGATGACAAACGCGCATGCGCCCCGATTCACATCCAATAAAGATGGCGGCCGTTAACCCGAGCCGAAGATGAGGAGCTACAGCTCCGCTCGGTACAAACGGGGTCCCGTAAACCTTTCCGAGATTTGCGATTTCAACAACTTTACACAACGTTTCCGCCCACTCCCGCGATCTCTCGCTCCCTCCATATTGTTAAACGCCTCTCACCAATTTCTGATCAGAAAAAATCGTCCTTCTGCATCGCCATTACCCACACTGCGCATGCTTCAATCACAACAGGCCCGCCCCTCATTCACTCCGATTGGTTGGAGGACGAGCTGCTCCCGGTCGGTCCTCCAGCCCCGCGCCTCCTCTTTCTATTGGTCCGGATCTGCCGTCAATCACCCGGGCATTCTGAGGCAGATTTCAGGCTGACTCGCTGATTGTTCAATAATCCCAGGTTAAAGTCCAACATGTTTGTTTCAAACACTAGCTTTCGGAGCACTGCTCCTTCCTCAGGTTCTTCATGTTGAACTTTAACCTGGTGTTGTAAGACTTCGTCCTGTGCTCACCCTCGTCCAACGCCGCCATCTCCACATCATGTTCAATAATCATAGAGGTACAATCATAGAATTTACAGCGCCGAAGGAGGCCATTAGGCCCATCGAGTCTGCAACGGCTCTTGGAAAGAGCACCCTACTTAAACCCACACCTCCACCCTATCCCTGTAACCCATCAACCCCATCTAACATAAGGGCAATTTAGCATGGCCAATCCACCTAACCTGCACATCTTTGGACTGTGGGAGGAAACCGGAGCACCCGGAGGAAGCCCACGCAGACACGGGGAGAACGGGCAGACTCCGCACAGGCAGTGACACTTTTGTTGGGAGTCGCTGATTTTGGTCTTTTATTTTGACTGGACCACATGCTTGGGGAAAGCAAGAGAGGAAAGAAGGTTCAATAGAAACTAGAATGATCTGTTGTGAATTTCTATCCCATTCTTACAGTGATCAGTTTTGTAACCTTTTTCAGGCATTAGAACGGGAGGATTGGCAGCCTGGCAACTCGAACCAAATATAACATCGAGATCTGACAGTCACTCAATTCATTAGGATCTAAATATCACAAACTGTCAATGTGCTTGTCTGTTCTGACTGTGGGAAGAGATTTCAAACATCAGTGTGACTGGAAAAGCCCCGAGACACACACACACCTGAGTGAGTGTTCCAGTGAACTGACTGTGGAACCATTTACACAACCTGAAAAATCATCTTGTTTCCTCTTGTGGGAGAGTCTAGTACCAGAGGGCATAAGCTAAGCATAAAGGGTCTCAAATTTAGGACAGAGATGAGGAGACATTTCTTTTCTCAGAGGGTAGTGAATCTGTGGAATTCTTTAGCTGGCATTCTGCCTCTGGAGTTTACAAAAAAAATGGCTAAGCTAAAGGTGTCTTAACCCGGGTAGGCCGCTTGGTGGCGCAGTGGTTCTTTCGCTGAGGGACCTTGAGTTCAGACACATCCCAGACAGGACTGGTGAGAAATATCTGTCTGGGAAAGGGGAGAAAACTGTGTAATCGGGGAAATGGGGCAGTGCCGATGGACCTTAGAGAAAGGAGTTCAGCAAAGCCTTACTTTCTTCATTTTTCATTCAATATTTATTAAAATTTCAGAGAAAATATTACACAAAAATTTATTTTGAAGTTAACAAAAGGGAACATAACGATTGAGGGTCACAGTAAGAACAGAACACATGCCCTCTGAGCTGCCAACTGTATGTACAACTGTAACAGACACCAGAAAGAGAGGACAGGAGCTCAACATAAAGGGAAGGCAACAGTTGCAAATAAGGTACGAGATAAGTTACTTATTTAGGCATAACATTTCGGGACATGATTAGCTACAATTACATAACAGCCAAAATTATCTCGTACATTTTAAACTGAAAACCGAAATACTGCCCATGATTGTCTCAGTTACAGATGCAGAATAATAAACTGAGAGAATTTTACTGTTAGAGTCACCAAGAGGAGATATTGTATTTGTGTCACACACAGATCATAATAAACAGCTGGGGAAAATCTACAGCGTCCGAAAGTCAACCGATCACTTGATCTGTAAAAGAGAGAGAAAATTATGAAGCAGATGTTTATGATCGGGGACATTGATGTTAGAGTTTTTAATCAATCAAACATTTAGAGATTTTTGAAACGGCTTCCGTCAGTTTGAAGTGTGAGTGGATTGAATCTTCTCACCTTCACCAGAGTGACTGCAGCGCTGTAGGAAATGCTCAGGAAGAACAGGGTGATGAATGTGGAAGCGGTTGTCCAGATGTTCCCGTTATCATCCTCATCGTCTTCAGTCCAGGTGTGGTCTGTGGTATCTACGAGGATAGAGCCGAATAAATATAATTAGATTGTTTATTAATCCAGGATATATTTTTAATATTCTCGTTTCATTTTCTCCCGCTGCTAATTGAGTCTTTAATATATTTGTCATTGTATATCTACTGTTGAGTTCGTGACACTCAGAAATCGATCTGTGTTACTTAATTTTTCCAATTAAGGGGCAATTTGGCGTGGCCAATACACCTACCCTGCACATCTTTGGGTTGTGGGGGTGAGACCCACGGGTCACGGGGAGAATGTGCAAACTCCACTGGGACAAAGACCCACGAGTGGGATCCAACCCAGGTCCTTGACGCTGTGAGGCAGCAGTGCTAACCATTGCGTCACCGTGCCGCCCTTGCCTGCCGTTTGTGTTTGTTCTTTTTCTTTTGTGTCTGTGTAGATGCGAAATTCGTGTTTAGCTTTACTCTTCTTTTGTCTGTCCCGATGTCTTCATAAGTGTCATTGTGTGTGTTCATGTGTCAGTTAGCATTGATCACTGTATTTGTACGTCAGCGCCTGCATGTGAACTTTGTTTATCTTCTGTCAATGTGTACATATGAGTGTTTTACTGTGTGTGTTTGTGTGTTGAAGTCTATGTTTATATATTAATGCCTGTGTTAATATAAGTTTATACTTCCCTGCCCAGTAATAAAAGTGTGTCTTTTTGTGTTCAACATGCATGTCAGTGTCTTAATGTTTGTGTCTGGATAAGTGCGTTTGTGTGTGTGTGTTTGTTGATGTGTGTCGAACGAGGCCATTCGGCCCATTGAGTCTGCACCGACCCCCAGAAAGAGCATCCGACCGGTGCATGCCCCTCCCTAACCCCAGTACCCCGTAACCCCACCTAACGTTGTGGGCACCAAGGGGTAATATAGCATGGCCAATCCACCTAATCTGCACCTCCTTGGACTGTGGCAGGAAACCGGAGCACGCGGAGGAAACACGGACACGGGACAACGTGGAAACCCTACACCGACAATCACCCGAGGCTGGAATTGAACCCAGGTTTATGGTGCTGTGAGGCAGCAGTGCTATTTATGCGTTGATGGTTGTTTCTATCTATTGATGTGTATTGATGACTCTATGTGTATTCTTGTGTGTTCGTGTTAATGTGTGTACGAGTCTGCTAATATGTGTCTACGTGAGCCCATTAGTGTGTCAATGTGGATTATTGTCTCTGTTTGAATGGACATATTTCTGTCATCTGAAATTATGCTAATGTACATGTTATTGGTTACATTTGTGTTTCATATTCTACTGTCAGCCTGCTTGTCTGGTTTTATATGTTTGTGTATCTGTGTGGACATGTGGGGTTGTATGTGTCTGTTTGTGTAGCCGCTTGTGTGTGTGGATTTCTGTGTGGATGTGCCCGTGTGTCTGTGTGTGTATAAACATGTGCTTTTTTGTGTTTATGTGCATGTTTGTGAATTTTTGCGCACGTTTAGATTAGTGTCTGATTGGCTGAAGCTGCCCCCACCCTAATTGCTGAGAGGCAGTTATCTGGCAGTCACCTGAGGCCTGTTAAGGGGCACAAAGGTACACATTGCTTTCTTCTCTTTGAAGTTTTAGTGTGAGTCATCCTAAAGTCTGTATAAGACAGACAGAAAGTGCACATTAGTAAGCATTGCGCAGGTCAAGGACACACAGCCTGAGTGAGAGAGATACAGACCGAGTGAGAATTTGGTAATTTGGTGCAGTGAGGTAATTCAGTGAAGAGTGGGAGAAGGTGCTTTTTCCCTACTGTTTTGTTCTCTCTCTTTCTTCGGGCCTAATTTCGGGAGCCGTTCGGAGGAGGAGGAGCAGTCTCTGTGAGTATAAAAACCTAACGGTAACTTCCTGTTTTCCAGTAGTTTTTTTTTTCCAAAAGTGACGTCAGAGGGAAGCTGTGATCTGAGTGGTTGATAGCAAATCTGCCCCAAACTAAAAAAAAAAAACACAGCTAAACTCATAAACTTAAATTAAACTAATTAATTAATTAGCTGGTCAGGTGATGTGCTTGAGCTGCTTGATGTGGGAGCTGGCAGATCCCATTGCGAGCTGCAGCGACCACATCTGCAGTAAGTGTTGGCTGCTCGAAGAGCTCCGGCTCAGAGTTGATGAGCTGGAGTCTGAGCTTCAAACACTGAGGCACATCCGGGAGGGAGAGACTTACCTGGACACTGTGTTTCAGGAGGCAGTCACACCTGTCAGAGTAAGTAGTTTAAATCCTGCCAGTGGCCAGGGACAGCAGGGTGTGACTGCAAGTCAGGCAGGTAAAGGGAACCAGCAGTCAGGAACTCAGGAGCCTCAGCCCTTGACTCTGTCCAACAGGTATGAGGCACTTGCTCCCTGTGTGGATGGCGAACAGGGCTGCAGGAAGGATGAGTCAGCTGACCAAGGCACCATGGTTCAACAGGCCATTCAAGGGGAGGGAGCAAATAGGCTAGTTGTAGGGGATTCTATTATCAGGGGGATAGATAGTATCCTTTGTGAGCAGGATAAAGAGTCCCGCATGGTATGTTGCCTGCCCGGTGCTAGGGTGCGGGACATCTCTGACCAGCTTGAAAGGATACTGGAGAGGGAGGGGGAGGATCCAGTTGTTGTGGTCCATGTCAGTACCAACAACATAGGCAAGTCTAGGAAAGAGGACCTGTTTAGAGATTATAGAGATTATAAAGAGCTTGGATTCAAATTAAAAAACAGGTCCTCAAGGGTCATAATCTCCGGATTACTGCCCGAGCCACGTGCAAATTGGCATAGGGAGGCAAGAAAAAGGGAAGTTAACATGTGGCTGAAAGAGTGGTGTGGGAAAGAGGGGTTCCTTTTCATGGGACACTGGCATCAGTTTTGGGACAGGGGGGACCTATACCGTTGGGATGGTCTCCACCTGAACCGAGCTGGGACCAGTGTTCTGGCGAAAAGAATAAATAGGGTGGTCAATAGCACTTTAAACTAAAGATTGGGGGGGAAGGGAAAGTTAGGGAACCAAGAGGTGAAGTAATCAGTGGGAAGCGTAGCTGCTTAGGAATACAAAAAAGCACGAAAAGACAAAACTCAGGAGAGGTTACGATAGTCCCCATCCCACAAAATATGACAGTGTATGGAAAGGCTCAGTAAACCAAGGTCCACCACACTAAGAAAACAAAAAGGGACGGTCAATAGAGAATTAAAGGTGCTATATTTAAATGCGCGCAGTGTACGGAACAAGGTAGATGAGCTTGTGGCGCAGATTGTGACTGGCAGGTATGATGTGGTAGGCATCACAGAGACATGGTTGCAGGGTGTTCAGGCCTGGCATTTAAACATCCAGGGATTCACAACCTATCGAATAGACAGGGAGGGGGGCAGAGGGGGAGGGGTTGCCTTGTTAATTAGGAATGAAATTAAATCAATAGCACTAAATGACAGAGGGTCAGATGATGTGGAGTCTGTGTGGGTAGAGTTGAGGAACCACAAAGGCAAAAAAGAAGGTAGAATCAGATGTAAAGGTGTTACAGTTAAATAAAGGTAACTACAGGGGCATGAGTGAGGAACTGACGAAAATCGAATGGGAGCAGAGCCTAGTGGGAAAGACAGTAGAACAGCAATGGCAGGAGTTTCTGGGAGTAATTGAGGACACAGTACAGAGGTTCATCCCAAAGAAAAGAAAGGTTATCAGAGGGGGGATTAGGCAGCCATGGCTGACAAAGGAAGTTAGGGAATGCATCAAAGCAAAAGAGAAAGCCTATAATGTGGCAAAGAGTAGTGGGAAGTCAGAATATTGGGAAGGCTACAAAAACAAACAGAGGATAACAAAGAGAGAAATAAGGAAAGAGAGGATCAAATATGAAGGTAGGCTAGCCAGTAACATTAGGAATGATAGTAAAAGTTTCTTTAAATACATTAAAACCAAACGGGAGGCAAAAGTAGACATTGGGCCGCTCCAAAATGACGCTGGTAATCTAGTGATGGGAGACAAGGAAATAGCTGAGGAACTAAATAAGTATTTTGCGTCAGTCTTCACAGTAGAAGACATGAGTAATGTCCCACCAATTCCGGAGGGTCAGGGGGCAGAGTTGAATATGGTAGCCATCACAAAGGAGAAAGTGCTAGAGAAACTAAGAGGTCTAAAAATTGATAAATCTCCGGGCCCAGATGGACTACATCCTAGAGTTCTAAATGAGATAGCTGAAGAAATAGTGGAGGCGTTAGTTATGATCTTTCAAAAGTCACTGGAGTCCGGGAAAGTCCCAGAGGATTGGAAAATTGCTGTTGTAACCCCCCTGTTCAAGAACGGAACAAGGAAAAAGATGGAAAATTATAGGCCAATTAGCCTAACCTCGGTTGTTGGCAAGATTCTAGAATCCATTGTTAAGGATGAGATTTCTAAATTCTTGGAAGTGCAGGGTCAGATTAGGACAAGTCAGCATGGATTTAGTAAGGGGCGGTCGTGCCTGACAAACCTGTTAGAGTTCTTTGAAGAGATAACAAATAGGTTAGACCAAGGAGAGCCAATGGATGTTATCTATCTTGACTTCCAAAAGGCCTTTGATAAGGTGCCTCACGGGAGACTGCTGAGTAAAATAAGGGCCCATGGTATTCGAGGCAAGGTACTAACAGGGATTGACGATTGGCTGTCAGGCAGAAGGCAGAGAGTTGGGATAAAAGGTTCTTTTTCGGAATGGCAACCGGTGACGAGTGGTGTCCCGCAGGGTTCAGTGTTGGGGCCACAGCTGTTCTCTTTATATATTAACGATCTAGATGACGGGACTGGGGGCATTATGGCTAAGTTTGCCGATGATACAAAGATAGGTGGAGGGGCAGGTAGTATGGAGGAGGTGGGGAGGCTGCAGAAAGATTTAGACAGTTTAGGAGAGTGGTCCAAGAAATGGCTGATGAAATTCAACGTGGGCAAGTGCGAAGTCTTGCACTTTGGAAAAAAGAATAGAGGCATGGACTATTTTCTAAACGGTGACAAAATTCATAATGCTGAAGTGCAAAGGGACTTGGGAGTCCTAGTCCAGGATTTTCTAAAGGTAAACTTGCAGGTTGAGTCCGTAATTAAGAAAGCAAATGCAATGTTGTCATTCATCTCAAGAGGCTTGGAATATAAAAGCAGGGATGTACTTCTGAAGCTTTATAAAGCATTAGTTAGGCCCCATTTAGAATACTGTGAGCAACTTTGGGCCCCACACCTCAGGAAGGACATACTGGCACTGGAGCGGGTCCAGCGGAGATTCACACGGATGATCCCAGGAATGGTAGGCCTAACATACGATGAACGTCTGAGGATCCTGGGATTGTATTCATTGGAGTTTAGGAGGTTGAGGGGAGATCTAATAGAAACTTACAAGATAATGAATGGCTTAGATAGGGTGGATGTTGGGAAGTTGTTTCCATTAGCAGGGGAGACTAGGACCCGGGGGCACAGCCTTAGAATAAAAGGGAGTCACTTTAGAACAGAGATGAGGAGAAATTTCTTCAGCCAGAGAGTGGTGGGTCTGTGGAATTCATTGCCACAGAGGGCGGTGGAGGCCGGGACGTTGAGTGTCTTTAAGACAGAAGTTGATAAATTCTTGATTTCTCAAGGAATTAAGGGCTATGGAGAGAGAGCGGGTAAATGGAGTTGAAATCTGCCATGATTGAATGGCGGAGTGGACTCGATGGGCCGAATGGCCTTACTTCCGCTCCTATGTCTTATGGTCTTATGGTTTGCGTGTGTTTTTGTGCCAAAATATGTGTGGTTCATTGTGCCTGGGTGTATGTTTATGCATGTGTTTCTGTGTGTGTGTCTAGGTGTGTGTTTGTGTCTACTTGTGAGCGTGTGTACGTTTGTCGGTCTGTGTGCATGTGTGTGGCGTGTTTGTGTCTTTATCTGTCTGTGTATTTGTATCAGCTGCCTGTAGCGTTGCCATTTGTGGGTATTATTGATACCGATGTAGAATATGTTGAACTTTCTGCTATAAATGTGTTTTCTGTGAGGTGCAAGCTGCCATCAGGTGACCTAATGCAAAAATACAAGGAGGTGCCTCAGGAGAGAACAGTGAAAACCCAGGAAGAATTCAATCACCAGTCTGGATTTGGATTTTGGGGAATCGGTTTTAGCAGGCGGATAAGAGGAACAAGGCTGCTGAAAAAATACATCTTTATCATGATGGTCTTTTAAACCCTTCAGCCAGTAAGCTACATGCCTTCTTGTAATGTCAGTAACGGAGTTCTTAGTCCAGAGAACCGTTTACTTCCAAACTCCCTGCTTGGAGGCTGGGAAGATATTGAGTTAATAATCTCCCTCTCTCTGGTCAGCTCAGCAAATTGCCTTTGGGTTCTCCCTGCTGGAGGTGGAGATACAGAGAGTTCACTCATCACCTTCCTCCTCGTTTGGTCGGGAAAGTGGAGGTAAAATGGCTCAGTGTTGCCCCTTTGCTCTCTTTGTTGGGGAAGTGTGGGTACAGTGGATTAAATAATGGCCCTCCACTCATTGTTGGAAGCGGGTGTACAGTGGATTAACTCAGCCCCCACCGTCTCTTTGTTGGGGAAGTGGGGGCACAGTGTGCTAACTGATGCCCCTCCGCCTCTCTTTGTTGGGGAAGTTGGGGCACAGTGTGTTAACTAATACCCCTCCGCCTCTCTTTGCTGGGGAAGTGGGGGTACGGTGCATTAAGTGATGCCCCTCTTCCTCTCTTTGTCGCGGAATTGGGTTACGGTGGATTAACTAATGCCCCTTCCCCCTCTCTCTGTTGGGGAAGTGGAGAGACAGTGGGTTAACTAATGCCCCTCCCCCTCTCTTTGTTCGGGAAGTGGGGGGGGGGAGCAGCGTATTAAATAATGCCCCCCCTCTCTTTGTTTGGGGAAGTGGGGAGACAGTGGGTTAACTAATGCCCCTCCCCCCCTCTCTGTTGGGGAAGTGGGGAGGCCGTGGGTCAACTAAAGCCCCTCCCCCTCTCTCTGTTGGGGAAGTGGGGAGATAGTGGATTGACTAATGCCCCTCCCCCCTCTCTTTGTTCGGGAAGTGGTGGGACAGTGTATTAAATAATGCCCCTCCCCCCCCTCTGTTGGGGAAGTGGGGAGGCCGTGGGTTATCTAATTCCCCTCCCCCTCTCTCTGTTGGGGAAGTGGGGAGACAGTGGATTAACTATTGCCCCTCCCCTCTCTCTGTTGGGGAAGTGGGGAGACAGTGGATTGATTAATGCCCCTCCCCCTCTCGGTTGGGGAAGGGGGAGACAGTGGATTGATTAATGCCCCTCCCCCCTCTCTGTTGGGGAAGTGGGGAGGCTGTGGGTTATCTAATTCCCTCCCCCTCTCTCTGTTGGGGAAGTGGGGAGACAGTGGATTGACTAATGAAAATGAAAATCGCTTGTTGTCACAAGTAGGCTTCAAATGAAGTTACTGTGAAAAGCTCCTAGTCGCCATATTCCGGCGCCTGTTCGGGGAGGCTGTTACGGGAATTGAACCGTGCATGCTGGCCTGCCTTGGTCTGCTTTCAAAGCCAGCGATTTAGCTCTGTGCTAAACAGCCCCTCCCCCCTCGTTGTTGGGGAAGTGGGGAGACAGTGCGTTAACTAATGCCCCTCCCCCTCTCTCTGTTGGGGAAGGGGGAAGACAGTGGATTGATTAATGCTCCTCCCCCTCTCTCTGCTCGTGAAGTTGGGGTATAGTGGATTAACAATTTGACTTTTTCCTCTCTTTGATGGGGATTGCTGGTCCATGTTTCTGTGTGACCTTCAATTCAGTTCCCAGTGGGTGTGATGCAGCAACTTAAATCTGACATTATTTTTAAAGGGATGGACAATGATAGAAGCAGGAACACCGAGGTCTAAATATGATGTGTTTGTTTGCCTGAAATGGGAAATTGTCTGATTTCTTCTCAGAGGGGATAGTCAGTGAAGATATTTTGCTGAATTCTGTGATGAATGAGTTTTGCTCTGTCTCTAACCCAGGGTGTATCTGAGCTGGGAGCACTGGTTGTATCAGACTTGGGGCCGAGACCTGTAGAAATCCGGGTCTCATTGAACCAATCTGCAAAGTGGAAGCTCCATTAATTAAGCGGCTGTGCATTTAAATCACAATTGGAGGAAAAATACTTTATTATTTTTATTTCAGTTAGACGTGTAACCCATAGATTCTCATTGACATGAATTAACGGTGTCCATCAGAGCGAGGGAAATGTTCAGGAAACTGGGTTTACCGCTGGATTTATCAACCGTTCTGTTGATGATCTTCAAGGGGATGGCTTCATGTCCCACCACACAGGAGTAAGAAGCGCCGCTGGCCCACTCCTCCGCTGCAATGGATAACAGGCTGTACATGAAGAAGGAGCTATTGCCGTTCTCCGCCATCACCTCGGTGTTCTTGTAGTTCCCGGGATTCACCTGCTTGTCATTGACGGTCCACTTGACGAAGATCTCTCGGGGGGAGAAACCTCTCACTAAGCAGCTGAGGGAGACGAATCTCTGAGCGGAGACGTCTTCAGCCGAGGGCAGGAGGACAGAGACGGACGGTTCCCGCGGGTTGGGATCTGCAGAAAATGTACAATAAACGTCAGTAAAATGGGGAATTCCGGAGACAATGGAACCGCGGGTTAGATGTGAGAGAAATGTGTTTTGTGTTGGATTTTAAAGGTTTCCATTTCCCAGTTTGGGATCTGTCCGGTTTCCCAGCTCGGAGCTGAGGTGGACACAAGCCTTTACCCTGAGAATTTACGGATATTGAATTCGAAATTTTCAGAAAGTGTACAGCAGGGAAACAGGCCATTCGGCCCGCCTGTTCTGTGCTGGTGTATAAGTTCCACTCCAGACTCCCCCCACCTTACCCCAAGAGGATTGGGGAAACTGCCAATGCAACTCCCTTATTCAAAAGGGGAGGGAGACAAAAACAGGTAACGATAGGCCAGTGACCTTAACATCTGTCAGTGGGAAACGGTTCGAGTCCATTATAACGGATCCAATCGCTCAGCATTTAGAAATACTCAATATAATCAACAGAGTCAGCGCGGCCTCGTGAAGGGGGAATCATGCCTGACAAATGGATTGCCCTTATTTGAGGTGGTAACGAGAAGGCGAGAGAGAGGGGGGCCAGTAGATGTAATTTCCATGAATTTCAAAATTAATAAATGAATGTACTATTCCCACGTTTGCAGATGACAAAAAATAGAAAGACTGGAGAAAGCTGAAGTAACGGGGGATTGGGGGTCCTCGTGCAGAAACCACACAAAGAAAGTTCTGCAGGTAATATGGAGACAAATTGAATGTTGACATTTATTTCAAAGGGAATAGAATATAAACATGGGGAAGTCTGGCTAAAACTATCCAAGGCACTAGTTAGTCTACACCTGGTATACTTTGCATAGTTTTGGTGCCCTTATCTAAGGAAGACAAATTGGTTTTGAAGGCAGTCCAGAGAAGGATCACGAGGTTGATCCCGAGTATGGAGGGATTTTCTTATGAGCTGAGGTTAAGTAGGCTGGGCTGTACTTATTGGAGTTTAGAGGAATGAAGGCGGCCTAATCGAGACATGAAAGATTCTCAGGGAGCTTCTTAGGATAGACGCTGAGGGGGTGTTTTCCTCTGTGGGAGCAGCTAGGAGCAGCGTGCAGGATCTCTGTGGGAGCAGCTAGGAGCAGCGTGCAGGATCTCTGTGGGAGCAGCTAGGAGCAGCGTGCAGGATCACAAAGTGAGGGTTCGCCCATTTCAGACAGAGACGAGGTGGAATTTCCTCTCTGAGAGTAGTGAAGCTCTGGAATTATGTAACCCGGGGGGCTGTAGATTCTGGGTGGTTCAGTATGTTCAAGGTTGAGGGAGACATATTTTAAATCAGTAAAGGCGTCAAGAGATATGGGGATAAGTCGGGAAAGAGGAGTTGAAGATTATCACGTCAGATCAGTCATGACCTCACTGCAGGCTGGACCGCTGTTGATGGGCCCAGTGGCCAACGTCTGTTCCTAAGTCTTGTGGTCTATGGTCTCGCTCCATCTAAACCCAACATCACTGTTTTCAATTCATTGTTCATTCATCTGCATATCAATTTCCCCCTTAAACTCTAAACGCCCAGAGTATTTAGTTAGTGGAATTACCAATCAGAATGGACCATAAATACACTGAATGCTAACTACTGACCGCTGCACTGACACTAGAAATAGACACAATGACTCACTTATTGCTTCAGTCTCACCGCTCACCTATTTTTCTGTGGATTGAAATTCTGAAGGGAGTTGGCAGGTCCTGATGGCTCGTCACACAGTCAAACACAGCCCCACTCAGCCAGGCTTGTGTCGAGATGTTTAATTTGCTGACCACACTCTCAGTATCTGCCCCAGGCTGGTCGGCAATCTCTGATTTCAGCGGCTTCTTTGCTTCACTCCAGGACACGTTGACTCCATAAGGAGCATTCGAAATGATGCAGGTTAAGGTTACAGTCGCCTCCAATAAGACCTGTTCTATTTGTGGTGGCAGTATTGTTACTGAGGCATATTTGCAACCGGAAAAACCTGCGACTGAAAAAAGTGGAAATCAACCCAAGTTTGATCTTCAGAATCAGGACAGCAGTATTCAGCCTGAACTCTAAATAGGAATAAATCAACTTCGAAACATCAACCTCTAAATAATCAACTTCGAAACATCAACCTCTAAAGACCGCCTTTAATCTTCTATCGGCAATGGAAAATCAGTTTGGTTTGTGAAAACTATTCTCATTGTGAAATACAGTCAGCCCCGATATCATTCTAACAAATCAGTATTTCAGCATTCCCAATACAAATATTCCATTCCTGATCTCAGGAACGAAGTACTGAAGGCTGATCCATAAATAGGTTGGATGAACTTTCCAACACTTGCCCCCGGAGCTGTTATCAGTTAAGTGTTTGAGACACCCACTGACTCTCAAATATAATCAGCTGTCTCAGGATAAAGCTGGTATCAAGTCCACCAGGGGCTGGTTTAGCACGGGGCTAAATCGCTGGCTTTTAGAGCAGACCAAGGCAGGCCACCAGCGCGGGTCCAGCCTCCCCGAACAGGCGCCGGAATGCGGCGACTAGGGGCTTTTTCATTTGAAGCCTACTTGTGACAATAAGCGATTTTCATTTCATTCATCCAACTCACTCACTAAATGACTTCAAATTATAGGGATACATTTATTTCTATATTCATAAAATCGTGAATGATTAGCAACCCTCATGCAGCTCTTACATCAGAATGAAACACAAACTACATGGCAGTAAATTAGAAATTGTTCTGTGCTTTGTACTAACTTCAGTAAATTCCTGATTTGGATTAACATCAGAGTGCAGGATGATTTATTGTTTCCTCTGTTTGTGTCTCTTACCAGACGCGGTGATGTTTTGACTTTGGGTGCCCTCTTGATGAGTAACCTGGCAGGTATAGACCGCATTGCTGAACCATTCCCCAGCGGAGACTGTCAGCCGACTGGTCGCCGAGAAGTTCCCGTTCACGTCACAGGGGGGAGAGGTGACAAATCCTGAACCCATGGGTTGTCCATTCTTCAGCCACTTTACCGCAATTGACTTTGGATGGAAATCGTTGATTGAACAGACCATGGTTGCAAATTTCTTGCTTGAGATTTCTTCATTGGAACTCACGGTGAGGAGAACATTTGGAGTGTTGACAGGTGGAGGGCCTTCAAGAAACACAAGTTAGACATTTCTTGAAGAAGATGTTGTAACAAATAAAATGACTATATTTGAACAGTTTCTCTGTGGTCACTGTTTCTCGCAGGAATCAGAACTATGCAGAGAACCATAAATGTGTTATGACCAAAGATGTAAATAAAGTAATCAAAGCGTCTGTTTCTCACAGATTCCACAACACTTACATTTCATTCCAATGCTCTTGTCTGAGCCGCTGTGTCGAACCTCACAGCTGATTTCGCTGCATCCCCCCTCTGACTCGGTGATGGTTAACTGGCTGCTCAGGGTGTAGGTTCCCTTCTTGTTTCTCACCGACGGGTATTTCTTAACTCCAGTGGTGATCAGCTGCCCATCTTTCTTCCAGGTAAGTCTGGAGATTTCTGGGGAGTAGTCCATCGCCAAACAGCCGTAGGTCACGGAGCCGTCGCTGTTGTGTTGCTGACAGGAGGAGGCCAGGCTGTAGAGAGTGGGCGGAGACGGTGTTGCTGGGAGAGAATGGTCCATTCAACAAGTTAGACTCTGTTATTTGTGATCTATAAGTTACCAAGCACATCAAAATGTGACGATGCATTTATCCTAACATTTTCTCATTAACTGCTACATCCACATTTCAGCATCTATTAGTTCTATGATTTAAGAATCACGATCTCTTTGCCCCCTCATTAGAAACCCGCATCCCTTTCTCCGTTTCTAACACATACAAAAAATAACATTTGATGCCGCCTGAATGATGTAACTGTCATTGGATTGAAGGAGAGGAGCAGAGAGTTTCCCCCATTATTTCAGCCACCATGTAAAATAAAATAGAAATGTCGCCATGGTCCCGGAGACTGCCCTTTCCTTCTGAGAGCTGACTCGTGGTGATTTAACCTGAGGGTCACCACACCGCAGGCGAGGGGCAAGGTTGAGAATGGGGGTCTTTATGAATAACCTCAGCCGGTCCAGCAATTGAACCCGTGCTGTTAGGATCGCTCTTCATCACGAACCAGCCATCCAGCTAACTGAGCTGTGTACGTCACAATCCAGCTAACTGAGCGGTGTATGTCAGAATCCAGCTCACTGAGCTGTGTACGTCACAATCCAGCTAACTGAGCTGTGTATGTCACAATCCAGCAAACTGAGCTGTGTACGTCACAATCCAGCTAACTGAGCTGTGTACGTCACAATCCAGCTAGCTGAGCTGTGTACGTCACAATCCAGCTCACTGAGCTGTGTACGTCACAATCCAGCTCACTGAGCTGTGTACGTCACAATCCAGCTAACAAAGCTGTATACGTCACAATCCAGCTAGCTGAGCTGTGTATGTCACAATCCAGCAAACTGAGCTGTGTACGTCACAATCCAGCTAACTGAGCTGTGTATGTCACAATCCAGCAAACTGAGCTGTGTACGTCACAATCCAGCTAACTGAGCTGTGTACGTCACAGTCCAGCTAACTGAGCTGTGTACGTCACAACCCAGCTAACTGAGCTGTGTACGTCACAGTCCAGCTAACTGTGCTGTGTACGTCACAATCCAGCTAACTGAGCTGTGTACGTCACAATCCAGCTAATTGAGCTGCGGAGGTCACAATCCAGTTAACTGAGCTGTGTACGTCATAATCCAGCTCACTGAGCTGTGTACATCACAATACAGCTAACTGAGCTGTGTACATCACAATCCAGCTAACTGAGCTGTGGACGTCGCAATCCAGCTAACTGAGCTGTGTATGTCACAATCCAGCTAACTGAGCTGTGTACCTCACAATCCAGCTCACTGAGCTGTGTACATCACAATCCAGCTAACTGAGCTGTGTACGTCACAATCCAGCTAACTGAGCTGCGGAGGTCACAATCCAGCTAACTGAGCTGTGTACGCCACAATCCAGCTAACTGAGCTGTGTACGTCACAATCCAGCTAACTGAGCTGTGTACGTCACAATCCAGCTAACTGAGCTGCGGAGGTCACAATCCAGCTAGCTGAGCTGTGTACGTCACAATCCAGCTAACTGAGCTGTGTACGTCACAATCCAGCTAACTGAGCTGTGTACGTCACAATCCAGCTAACTGAGCTGTGTACGTCACAATCCAGCTAGCTGAGCTGTGTACGTCACAATCCAGCTAACTGAGCTGTGTACGTCACAATCCAGCTAACTGAGCTGTGTACGTCACAATCCAGCTAACTGAGCTGTGTACGTCACAATCCAGCTAGCTGAGCTGTGTACGTCACAATCCAGCTAACTGAGCTGTGTACGTCACAATCCAGCTAACTGAGCTGTGTACGTCACAATCCAGCTAGCTGAGCAGTGTACATCACAATCCAGCTAACTGAGCTGTGTACGTCACAATCCAGCTAACTGAGCTGTGTACGTCACAATCCAGCTAACTGAGCTGTGTATGTCACAATCCAGCTAACTGAGCTGTGTACGTGACAATCCAGCTAACTGAGCTGTGTACGTCACAATCCAGCTAACAGTGCTGTGTACGTCACAATCCAGCTAACTGAGCTGTGTACGTCACAATCCAGCTAACTGAGCTGTGTACGTCACAATCCAGCTCACAGAGCTGTGTACGTGACAATCCAGCTAACTGAGCTGTGTACGTCACAATCCAGCTAACTGAGCTGTGTACGTGACAATCCAGCTAACTGAGCTGTGTATGTCACAATCCAGCAAACTGAGCTGTGTACGTCTCAATCCAGCTACCTGAGCTGTGTACGTCTCAATCCAGCTACCTAAGCTGTGTACGTCACAATCCAGCTAACTGAGCTGTGTACGTCACAATCCAGCTCACTGAGCTGTGTACATCACGATCCAGCAAACTGAGCTGTGGACGTCACAATCCAGCTAACTGAGCTGTGTACATCACAATCCAGCTCACTGAGCTGTGTACATCACAATCCAGCTAACTGAGCTGTGTACGTGACAATCCAGCTAACTGAACTGTGTACGTCACAACCCAGGGAACTGAGATGTGTACGTCACAATCCGGCTAGCTGAGCTGTGTACGTCACAATCCAGCTCACTGAGCTGTGTACGTCACAATCCAGCTCACTGAGCTGTGTACATCACAATCCAGCTCACTGAGCTGTGTACGTCACAATCCAGCTAACTAAGCTGTGTACGTCACAATCCAGCTAACTGAGCTGTGTACGTCACAATCCAGCTAACTGAGCTGTGTACATCACAATCCAGCTAACTGAGCTGTGTACGTCACAATCCAGCTAACTGAGCTGTGTACCTCACAATCCAGCTAACTGAGCTGTGCACGTCACAATCCAGCTAACTGAGCTGTGTACGTCACAATCCAGCAAACTGAGCTGTGTACGTCACAATCCAGCTAACTGAGCTGTGTACGTCACAATCCAGCTAACTGAGCTGTGTACGTCACAATCCAGCGAACTGAGCTGTGTACGTCACAATCCAGCTAACTGAGCTGTGTACGTCACAGTCCAGCTAACTGGGCTGTGTACGTCACAATCCAGCGAACTGAGCTGTGTACGTCACAATCCAGCTAACTGAGCTGTGTACGTCACAATCCAGCTAACTGGGCTGTGTACGTCACAATCCAGCGAACTGAGCTGTGTACGTCACAATCCAGCTAACTGAGCTGTGTACGTCACAGTCCCGCTAACTGAGCTGTGTACATCACAATCCAGCGAACTGAGCTGTGTACGTCACAATCCAGCTAACTGAGCTGTGTATGTCACAATCCAGCTCACAGAGCTGTGTACATCACAATCCAGCGAACTGAGCTGTGTACGTCACAATCCAGCTAACTGAGCTGTGTACGTCACAATCCAGCTAACTGAGCTGTGTACGCCACAATCCAGCTCACTGAGCTGTGTACGTCACAATCCAGCTAACTGAGCTCTGTACATCACAATCCAGCTAACTGAGCTGTGTACGTCACAATCCAGCTAACTGAGCTGTGTACGTCACAATCCAGCTAACTGAGCTGTGTACGTCACAATCCAGCTCACTGAGCTGTGTACGTCACAGTCCAGCTAACTGAGCTGTGTACGTCACAGTCCAGCTAACTGTGCTGTGTACGTCCCAATCCAGCTAACTGAGCTGTGTACGTCACAGTCCAGCTAACTGAGCTGCGGAGGTCACAATCCAGCTCACTGAGCTGTATATGTCACAATCCAGCTAACTGAGCTGTGTACGTCACAATCCAGCTAACTGAGCTGTGTACGTCACAATCCAGCTAACTGAGCTGTGTATGTCACAATCCAGCTAACTGAGCTGTGTACGTCACAATCCAGCTCACTGAGCTGTGTACATCACAATCCAGCTAACTGAGCTGTGTACGTCACAATCCAGCTAACTGATCGGTGTACGTCACAATCCAGCTAACTGAGCTGTGTACGTCACAATCCAGCTAACTGGGCTGTGTACGTCAAAATCCAGCTAATTGAGCTGTGTACGTCACAATCCAGCTAACTGAGCTGTGTACGTCACAATCCAGCTAACTGAGCTGTGTACGTCACAATCCAGCTAACTGAGCTGTGTACGTCACAATCCAGCTAACTGAGTTGTGTACTTCACAATCCAGCTAACTGAGCTGTGGACGTCACAGTCCAGCTAACTGAGCTGTGTACATCACAATCCAGCTAACTGAGCTGTGGACGTCACAATCCAACTAACTGAGCTGTGTACGTCACAATCCAGCTAACTGAGCTGTGTACGTCACAATCCAGCTAACTGAGCTGTGTACGTCACAATCCAGCTCACTGAGCTGTGTACATCACAATCCAGCTAACTGAGCTGTGTACGTCACAATCCAGCTCACTGAGCTGTGTACATCACAATCCAGCTAACTGAGCTGTGTACGTCACAATCCAGCTAACTGATCTGTGTACGTCACAATCCAGCTAACTGAGCTGTGTACGTCACAATCCAGCTAACTGGGCTGTGTACGTCACAATCCAGCTAATTGAGCTGTGTACGTCACAATCCAGCTAAATGAGCTGTGTACGTCACAATCCAGCTAACTGAGCTGTGTACGTCACAATCCAGCTCACTGAGCTGTGTACATCACAATCCAGCTAACTGAGCTGTGTACGTCACAATCCAGCTAACTGATCTGTGTACGTCACAATCCAGCTAACTGAGCTGTGTACGTCACAATCCAGCTATCTGAGCTGTGTACGTCACAATCCAGCTAACTGAGCTGTGTACGTCACAATCCAGCTAACTGAGCTGTGTACGTAACAATCCAGCTAACTGAGATGTGTATGTCACAATCCAGCTAACTGAGCTGTGTACGTCACAATCCAGCTAACTGAGCTGTGTACATCACAATCCAGCTAACTGAGCTGTGGACGTCACAATCCAGCTAACTGAGCTGCGGAGGTCACAATCCAGCTAACTGAGCTGTGTACATCACAATCCAGCTAACTGAGCTGTGTACATCACAATCCAGCTAACTGAGCTGTGTACGTCACAATCCAGCTAACTGAGCTGTGTACCTCACAATTCAGCTCACTGAGCTGTGTACGTCACAATGCAGCTAACTGTGCTGTGTACGTCACAATCCAGCTAACTGAGCTGTGTCCATCACAATCCAGCTAACTGAGCTGTGTCCGTCACAATCCAGCTAACTGAGCTGTGTACGTCACAATCCAGCTAACTGAGCTGTGTACATCACAATCCAGCTAACTGAGCTGTGTCCGTCACAATCCAGCTAACTGAGCTGTGTACATCACAATCCAGCTAACTGAGCTGTGTACGTCACAATCCAGCTAACTGAGCTGTGTACGTCACAATCCAGCTAACTGAGCTGTGTACGTCACAATCCAGCTAACTGAGCTGTGTACATCACAATCCAGCTAACTGAGCTGTGTCCGTCACAATCCAGCTAACTGAGCTGTGTACGGCACAATCCAGCTAACTGAGCTGTGTACCTCACAATTCAGCTCACTGAGCTGTGTACGTCACAATGCAGCTAACTGAGCTGTGTACGTCACAATCCAGCTCACTGAGCCGTGTACGTCACAATCCAGCTAACTGAGCTGTGTACGTCACAATCCAGCTCACTGAGCTGTGTACGTCACAATCCAGCTAACTGAGCTGTGTACCTCACAATTCAGCGAACTGAGCTGTGTACGTCACAATCCAGCTAACTGAGCTCTGTACGTCACAATCCAGCTAACTGAGCTGTGTACGTCACAATCCAGCTAACTGAGCTGTGTATGTCACAATCCAGCTAACTGAGCTGTGTACGTCACAATCCAGCTCACTGAGCTGTGTTCATCACAATCCAGCTAACTGAGCTGTGTACGTCACAATCCAGCTAACTGATCTGTGTACGTCACAATCCAGCTAACTGAGCTGTGTACGTCACAATCCAGCTAACTGGGCTGTGTACGTCAAAATCCAGCTAATTGAGCTGTGTACGTCACAATCCAGCTAACTGAGCTGTGTACGTCACAATCCAGCTAACTGAGCTGTGCACGTCACAATCCAGCTAACTGAGTTGTGTACTTCACAATCCAGCTAACTGAGCTGTGGACGTCACAGTCCAGCTAACTGAGCTGTGTACATCACAATCCAGCTAACAGAGCTGTGGACGTCACAATCCAACTAACTGAGCTGTGTACGTCACAATCCAGCTAACTGAGCTGTGTACGTCACAATCCAGCTAACTGAGCTGTGTACGTCACAATCCAGCTCACTGAGCTGTGTACATCACAATCCAGCTAACTGAGCTGTGTACGTCACAATCCAGCTAACTGATCTGTGTACGTCACAATACAGCTAACTGATCTGTGTACGTCACAATCCAGCTAACTGGGCTGTGTACGTCACAATCCATCTAATTGAGCTGTGTATGTCACAATCCAACTAACTGAGCTGTGTACGTCACAATCCAGCTCACTGAGCTGTGTACATCACAATCCAGCTAACTGAGCTGTGTACGTCACAATCCAGCTAACTGATCTGTGTACGTCACAATCCAGCTAACTGAGCTGTGTACGTCACAATCCAGCTAAATCGGCTGTGTACGTCACAATCCAGCTAATTGAGCTGTGTACGTCACAATCCAGCTAAATGAGCTGTGTACGTCACAATCCAGCTAACTGAGCTGTGTACGTCACAATCCAGCTCACTGAGCTGTGTACATCACAATCCAGCTAACTGAGCTGTGTACGTCACAATCCAGCTAACTGATCTGTGTACGTCACAATCCAGCTAACTGAGCTGTGTACGTCACAATCCAGCTATCTGAGCTGTGTACGTCACAATCCAGCTAACTGAGCTGTGTACGTCACAATCCAGCTAACTGAGCTGTGTACGTAACAATCCAGCTAACTGAGATGTGTATGTCACAATCCAGCTAACTGAGCTGTGTACGTCACAATCCAGCTAACTGAGCTGTGTACATCACAATCCAGCTAACTGAGCTGTGGACGTCACAATCCAGCTAACTGAGCTGCGGAGGTCACACTCCAGCTAACTGAGCTGTGTACATCACAATCCAGCTAACTGAGCTGTGTACATCACAATCCAGCTAACTGAGCTGTGTACGTCACAATCCAGCTAACTGAGCTGTGTACCTCACAATTCAGCTCACTGAGCTGTGTACGTCACAATGCAGCTAACTGTGCTGTGTACGTCACAATCCAGCTAACTGAGCTGTGTCCATCACAATCCAGCTAACTGAGCTGTGTCCGTCACAATCCAGCTAACTGAGCTGTGTACGTCACAATCCAGCTAACTGAGCTGTGTACATCACAATCCAGCTAACTGAGCTGTGTCCGTCACAATCCAGCTAACTGAGCTGTGTACATCACAATCCAGCTAACTGAGCTGTGTACGTCACAATCCAGCTAACTGAGCTGTGTACGTCACAATCCAGCTAACTGAGCTGTGTACGTCACAATCCAGCTAACTGAGCTGTGTACATCACAATCCAGCTAACTGAGCTGTGTCCGTCACAATCCAGCTAACTGAGCAGTGTACGTCACAATCCAGCTAACTGAGCTGTGTACCTCACAATTCAGCTCACTGAGCTGTGTACGTCACAATGCAGCTAACTGAGCTGTGTACGTCACAATCCAGCTCACTGAGCCGTGTACGTCACAATCCAGCTAACTGAGCTGCGTACGTCACAATCCAGCTCACTGAGCTGTGTACGTCACAATCCAGCTAACTGAGCTGTGTACGTCACAATTCAGCGAACTGAGCTGTGTACGTCACAATCCAGCTAACTGAGCTCTGTACGTCACAATCCAGCTCACTGAGCTGTGCACGTCACAATCCAGCTAACTGAGCTGTGTACGTCACAATTCAGCTAACTGATCTGTGTACGTCACAATCCAGCTAACTGAGCTGTGTACGTCACAATCCAGCTATCTGAGCTGTGTACGTCACAATCCAGCTAACTGAGCTGTGTACGTCACAATCCAGCTAACTGAGCTGTGTACGTAACAATCCAGCTAACTGAGATGTGTATGTCACAATCCAGCTAACTGAGCTGTGTACGTCACAATGCAGCTAACTGAGCTGTGTACATCACAATCCAGCTAACTGAGCTGTGGACGTCACAATCCAGCTAACTGAGCTGCGGAGGTCACAATCCAGCTAACTGAGCTGTGTACATCACAATCCAGCTAACTGAGCTGTGTACATCACAATCCCGCTAACTGAGCTGTGTACGTCACAATCCAGCTAACTGAGCTGTGTACCTCACAATTCAGCTCACTGAGCTGTGTACGTCACAATGCAGCTAACTGTGCTGTGTACGTCACAATCCAGCTAACTGAGCTGTGTCCATCACAATCCAGCTAACTGAGCTGTGTCCGTCACAATCCAGCTAACTGAGCTGTGTACGTCACAATCCAGCTAACTGAGCTGTGTACATCACAATCCAGCTAACTGAGCTGTGTCCGTCACAATCCAGCTAACTGAGCTGTGTACATCACAATCCAGCTAACTGAGCTGTGTACGTCACAATCCAGCTAACTGAGCTGTGTACGTCACAATCCAGCTAACTGAGCTGTGTACGTCCCAATCCAGCTAACTGAGCTGTGTACATCACAATCCAGCTAACTGAGCTGTGTCCGTCACAATCCAGCTAACTGAGCTGTGTACGTCACAATCCAGCTAACTGAGCTGTGTACCTCACAATTCAGCTCACTGAGCTGTGTACGTCACAATGCAGCTAACTGAGCTGTGTACGTCACAATCCAGCTCACTGAGCCGTGTACGTCACAATCCAGCTAACTGAGCTGTGTACGTCACAATCCAGCTCACTGAGCTGTGTACGTCACAATCCAGCTAACTGAGCTGTGTCCCTCACAATTCAGCGAACTGAGCTGTGTACGTCACAATCCAGCTAACTGAGCTCTGTACGTCACAATCCAGCTCACTGAGCTGTGCACGTCACAATCCAGCTAACTGAGCTGTGTATGTCACAATTCAGCTAACTGAGCTGTGTACGTCACAATCCAGCTAACTGAGCTGTGTACGTGACAATCCAGCTCACTGAGCTGTGTACGTCACAATCCAGCTAACTGAGCTGTGTACGTCACAATCCAGCTAACTGAGCTGTGTACGTCACAATCCAGCTAACTGAGCAGTGTACGGGACAATCCAGCTCACTGAGCTGTGTACGTCACAATCCAGCTAACTGAGCTGTGTACGTCACAATCCAGCTAACTGAGCTGTGTACGTCACAATCCAGCTCACTGAGCTGTGTACGTCACAATCCAGCTAACTGAGCTGTGTACCTCACAATCCAGCTAACTGAGCTGTGTACGTCACAATCCAGCTAACTGAGCTCTGTACGTCACAATCCAGCTCACTGAGCTGTGCACGTCACAATCCAGCTAACTGAGCTGTGTACGTCACAATTCAGCTAACTGAGCTGTGTACGTCACAATCCAGCTAACTGAGCTGTGTACGTCACAATCCAGCTAACTGAGCTGTGTACGTGACAATCCAGCTAACTGAGCTGTGTACGTGACAATCCAGCGAACTGAGCTGTGTACGTCACAATCCAGCTAACTGGGCTGTGTACGTCACAATCCAGCTAACTGAGCTGTGTACGTCACAATCCAGCTAACTGAGCTGTGTACGTGACAATCCAGCTATCTGAGCTGTCGATGTCACAATCCAGCTAACTGAGCTGTGTACGTCACAAACCAGCTAACTGAGCTGTGTACGTCACAATCCAGCTAACTGGGCTGTGGACATCACAATCCAGCTAACTGAGCTGTGTACGTCACAATTCAGCGAACTGAGCTGTGTACGTCACAATCCAGCTAACTGATCTGTGTACCTCACAATTCAGCGAACTGAGCTGTGTACGTCACAATCCAGCTAACTGAGCCGTGTACGTCACAATTCAGCTATCTGAGCTGTGTACGTCACAATCCAGCTAACTGAGCTGTGTACATCACAATCCAGCTAACTGAGCTGTGTACGTCTCAATCCAGCGAACTGAGCTGTGTACGTCACAATCCAGCTAACTGAGCTGTGTACGTCACAATCCAGGTAACTGAGCTGTGTACGTCACAATCCAGCTCACTGAGCTGTGTACGTCACAATCCAGCTAACTGAGCTGTGTACGTCACAATCCAGCTCACTGAGCTGTGTACGTCACAATCCAGCTAACTGAGCTGTGTACCTCACAATCCAGCTAACTGAGCTGTGTACGTCACAATCCAGCTAACTGAGCTCTGTACGTCACAATCCAGCTCACTGAGCTGTGCACGTCACAATCCAGCTAACTGAGCTGTGTACGTCACAATTCAGCTAACTGAGCTGTGTACGTCACAATCCAGCTAACTGAGCTCTGTACGTCACAATCCAGCTAACTGAGCTGTGTACGTGACAATCCAGCTAACTGAGCTGTGTACGTGACAATCCAGCGAACTGAGCTGTGTACGTCACAATCCAGCTAACTGGGCTGTGTACGTCACAATCCAGCTAACTGAGCTGTGTACGTCACAATCCAGCTAACTGAGCTGTGTACGTGACAATCCAGCTATCTGAGCTGTCGATGTCACAATCCAGCTAACTGAGCTGTGTACGTCACAAACCAGCTAACTGAGCTGTGTACGTCACAATCCAGCTAACTGGGCTGTGGACATCACAATCCAGCTAACTGAGCTGTGTACGTCACAATTCAGCGAACTGAGCTGTGTACGTCACAATCCAGCTAACTGATCTGTGTACCTCACAATTCAGCGAACTGAGCTGTGTACGTCACAATCCAGCTAACTGAGCCGTGTACGTCACAATTCAGCTATCTGAGCTGTGTACGTCACAATCCAGCTAACTGAGCTGTGTACATCACAATCCAGCTAACTGAGCTGTGTACGTCTCAATCCAGCGAACTGAGCTGTGTACGTCACAATCCAGTGAGAGGGTGTGTGAGTGAGCTGTGTGAGTGAGGGTGTGTGAGTGAGGGTGTGTGAGTGAGGGTGTGTGAGTGAAGGTGTGTGAGTGAGGGTGTGTGAGTGAGCTGTGTGAGTGAGCTGTGTGAGTGAGGGTGTGTGAGTGAGGGTGTGTGAGTGAGGGTGTGTGAGTGAGACAGTGTGTGTGAGGGTGTGTGAGTGAGGGTGTGTGAGTGAGGGTGTGTGAGTGAGGGTGTGTGTGTGAGGGTGTGTGAGTGAGGGTGTGTGAGTGAGGGAGTGTGAGTGAGGGTGAGTGAGTGAGGGTGAGTGAGTGAGGGTGTGTGAGAGAGGGTGTGTGAGTGAGGGTGTGTGAGTGAGTGTGTGTGAGTGAGGGTGTGTGAGAGGGTGTGTGAGTGAGGGTGTGTGAGTGAGGGTGTGTGAGTGAGGGTGAGTGAGTGAGGGTGTGTGAGTGAGGGTGTGTGAGTGAGGGTGTGTGAGTGAGGGTGAGTGAGTGAGGGTGAGTGAGTGAGGGTGTGTGAGTGAGGGTGTGTGAGTGAGGGTGTGTGTGTGAGGGTGTGTGAGTGAGGGTGTGTGAGTGAGGGTGTGTGTGTGAGGGTGTGTGAGTGAGGGTGTGTGAGAGAGGGTGTGTGAGTGAGGTTGTGTGAGTGAGAGTGAGTGAGTGAGGGTGTGTGAGTGAGGGTGTGTGAGTGAGCTGTGTGAGTGAGCTGTGTGAGTGAGGGTGTGTGAGTGAGGGTGTGTGAGTGAGGGTGTGTGAGTGAGGGTGTGTGTGTGAGTGTGTGTGAGTGAGGGTGTGTGAGTGAGGGTGTGTGAGTGAGGGTGAGTGAGTGAGGGTGTGTGAGAGAGGGTGTGTGAGTGAGGCTGTGTGAGTGAGGGTGTGTGAGTGAGGGTGTGTGAGTGAGGATGTGTGAGAGGGTGTGTGAGTGAGGGTGTGTGAGTGAGGGTGTGTGAGTGAGGGTGAGTGAGTGAGGGTGTGTGAGTGAGGGTGTGTGAGTGAGGGTGTGTGAGTGAGGGTGTGTGAGTGAGGGTGTGTGAGTGAGGGTGTGTGAGTGAGGGTGTGTGAGTGAGGGTGTGTGAGTGAGGGTGTATGAGGGTGTGTGAGTGAGGGTGTGTGTGGGTGTGTGTGTGAGAGAGGGTGTGTGAGTGAGGGTGTGTGAGTGAGGGTGTGTGAGTGAGGGTGTGTGAGTGAGGGTGTGTGAATGAGGGTGTGTGAGTGAGGGTGTGTGTGTGAGGTTATGTGAGTGAGGGTGAGTATGTGAGGGTGTGAGTGAGGGTGTGTGAGTGACGGTGTGTGAGTGAGAGTGTGTGAGTGTGGGTGTGTGTGTGAGGGTGTGTGAGTGAGGGTGTGTGAGTGAGGGTATGTGAGGGTGTGTGTGTGAGGGTGTGTGAGTGAGGGTGTGAGTGAGTGTGTATGAGTGTGTGTGTGTGAGGGTGTGTGAGTGAGGGTGTGAGTGAGTGTGTATGAGAGTCTGTGTGTGAGAATGCGTGAGTGAGTGTGTGTGAGTGAAGGTGTCTGATTGAGGGTTGAAGAGTTAGAGTGAGTGAGTGTGGGTTGCGGAAAGAGGGTGAGTGAGTGTGAGCGAGGGTGGGTGGGTGAGAGAGATTCAGGGAGGGCGAGTAAGTGAGGGTAGGTGAGTGAGTGAGGGTGGGTGAAACAGGATGTGTGTGAGTGAGTAAGAGTGAGTGAGTGAGAGTGAGTGAGTGTGGGTGAGTGATCATTCCCAGGTGCTCCCAGCCCATTAGGACGACATTTCTCTGGCTGATTTTCCACTCAGGCTCAGCTTCCTGTTGCCAGTTGTCCACAGCCGAGCTGGGGGCTCCTCCGTTCGGCTCCACCACTCCCACCTCCTCCTCTTCCTCTGCATCGATCCTGTCCTGATTCTCCACATTGATCAGCTTTCAGTAACCCTGGCTGTGTACAGTCAGACAGCAGTGTAGATCACTGGGCAGCTGCTTTAATACTTTCAGTAACACCGGCTGTGTACAGTCAGACAGCAGTGTAGATCACTGGGCAGCTGCTTTAATACTTTCAGTAACACCGGCTGTGTACAGTCAGACAGCAGTGTAGATCACTGGGCAGCTGCTTGAATACTTTCAGCAACACCGGCTGTGTACAGTCAGACAGCAGTGTAGATCACTGGGCAGCTGCTTTAATACTTTGAGTAACACCGGCTGTGTACAGTCAGACAGCAGTGCAGATCACTGGACAGCTGCTTTAATACTTTCAGTAACACCGGCTGTGTACAGTGAGACAGCAGTGTAGATCACTGGGCAGCTGCTTTAATACTTTCAGTAACACCGGCTGTGTAAAGTCAGACGGCAGTGTAGCTCACTGGACAGCTGCTTTAATACTTTCAGTAACACCGGCTGTGTACAGTCAGACCGCAGTGTAGATCACTGGACAGCTGCTTTAATACTTTCAGTAACACAGGCTGTGTAACAGTCAGGCAGCAGTGTGGATCACTGAGCAGCTGCTTTAATACTTTCAGCAACACCGGCTGTGTACAGTCAGACAGCAGTGTAGATCACTGGGCAGCTGCTTTAATACTTTCAGTAACACGGGCTGTGTACAGTCAGACAGCAGTGTAGATCACTGGGCAGCTGCTTTAATACTTTCAGTAACACCGGCTGTGTACAGTCAGACAGCAGTGTAGCTCACTGGACAGCTGCTTTAATACTTTCAGTAACACCGGCTGTGTACAGTCAGACAGCAGTGTAGATCACTGGGCAGCTGCTTTAATACTTTCAGTAACACCGGCTGTGTAAAGTCAGACAGCAGTGTAGCTCACCGAACAGCTGATTTAATCCTTTCAGTAACACCGGCTGTGTACAGTCAGACAGCAGTGTAGCTCACTGGACAGCTGCTTTAATACTTTCAGTAACACCGGCTGTGTATAGTCAGACAGCAGTGTAGATCACTGGGCAGCTGCTTTAATACTTTCAGTAACACCGGCTGTGTACAGTCAGACAGCAGTGTAGATCACTGGGCAGCTGCTTTAATACTTTCAGTAACACCGGCTGTGTACAGTCAGACAGCAGTGTAGATCACTGGACAGCTGCTTTAATACTTTCAGTAACACCGGCTGTGTACAGTCAGACAGCAGTGTAGCTCACTGGACAGCTGCTTTAATACTTTCAGTAACACCGGCTGTGTACAGTCAGCCAGCAGTGTAGATCACTGGGCAGCTGCTTTAATACTTTCAGTAACACCGGCTGTGTACAGTCAGACAGCAGTGTAGATCACTGGGCAGCTGCTTTAATACTTTCAGTAACACCGGCTGTGTACAGTCAGACAGCAGTGTAGCTCACTGGACAGCTGCTTTAATACTTTCAGTAACACCGGCTGTGTACAGTCAGACAGCAGCGTAGGTCACTGGACAGCTGCTTTAATACTTTCAGTAACACCGGCTGTGTACAGTCAGACAGCAGTGTAGATCACTGGGCAGCTGCTTTAATACTTTCAGTAACACGGGCTGTGTACAGTCAGACAGCAGTGTAGGTCACTGGGCAGCTGCTTTAATACTTTCAGTAACACCGGCTGTGTAAAGTCAGACAGCAGTGTGGATCACTGGGCAGCTGCTTTAATACTTTCAGTCACACCGGCTGTGTACAGGCAGACAGCAGTGTAGATCACTGGGCAGCTGCTTTAATACTTACAGTAACACCGGCTGTGTACAGTCAGACAGCACTGTAGATCACTGGGCAGCTGCTTTAATACTTTCAGTAATCCTGGCTGTGTACGGTCAGACAGCAGTGTAGATCACTGGGCAGCTGCTTTAATACTTTCAGTAACACCGGCTGTGTACAGTCAGACAGCAGTGTAGATCACTGGGCAGCTGCTTTAATACTTTCAGTAACACCGGCTGTGTACAGTCAGACAGCAGTGTAGATCACTGGACAGCTGCTTTAATACTTTCAGTAACACCGGCTGTGTACAGTCAGACAGCAGTGTAGATCACTGGGCAGCTGCTTTAATACTTTCAGTAATACCGGCTGTGTACAGTCAGACAGCAGTGTAGATCACTGGGCAGCTGCTTTAATACATTCAGTAACACCGGCTGTGTACAGTCAGACAGCAGTGTAGATCACTGGACAGCTGCTTTAATACTTTCAGTAACACCGGCTGTGTACAGTCAGACAGCAGTGTGGATTACTGGGCAGCTGCTTTAATACTTTCAGTAACACCGGCTGTGTACAGTCAGACAGCAGTGTCGATCACTGGGCAGCTGCTTTAATACTTTCAGTAACACCGGCTGTGTAAAGTCAGACAGCAGTGTAGATCACTGGACAGCTGCTTTAATACTTTCAGTAACACCGGCTGTGTACAGTCAGACAGCAGTGTAGATCACTGGGCAGCTGCTTTAATACTTTCAGTAACACCGGCTGTGTGAAGTCAGACAGCAGTGTAGATCACTGGGCAGCTGCTTTAATACTTTCAGTGACACCGGCTGTGCACAGTCAGACTGCAGTGTAGATCACTGGACAGCTGCTTTAATACTTTCAGTAACACCGGCTGTGTACAGTCAGACAGCAGTGTAGATCACTGGGCAGCTGCTTTAATACTTTCAGTAACACCGGCTGTGTACAGTCAGACAGCAGTGTAGATCACTGGAAAGCTGCTTTAATACTTTCCGTAACACCGGCTGTGTACAGTCAGACAGCAGTGTAGATCTCTGGGCAGCTGCTTTAATACTTTCAGTAACACCGGCTGTGTACAGTCAGACTGCAGTGTAGATCACTGGACAGCTGCTTTAATACTTTCAGTAACACCGGCTGTGTAAAGTCAGACAGCAGTGTAGATCACTGGGCAGCTGCTTTAATACTTTCAGTAACACCGGCTGTGTACAGTCAGACAGCAGTGTAGATCACTGGGCAGCTGCTTTAATACTTTCAGTAACACCGGCTGTGTACAGTCAGACAGCAGTGTAGATCACTGGGCAGCTGCTTTAATACTTTCAGTAACACCGGCTGTGTACAGTCAGACAGCAGTGTAGATCACTGGGCAGCTGCTTTAATACTTTCAGTAACACCGGCTGTGTACATTCAGACAGCAGTGTAGATCACTGGGCAGCTGCTTTCATACTTTCAGTAACACCGGCTGTGTACAGTCAGACAGCAGTGTAGATCACTGGGCAGCTGCTTTAATACTTTCAGTAACACCGGCTGTGTACAGTCAGACAGCAGTGTACATCACTGAGCAGCTGCTTTAATACTTTCAGTAACACCGGCTGTGTACAGTCAGACAGCAGTGTAGGTCACTGGAAAGCTGCTTTAATACTTTGAGTAACACCGGCTGTGTACAGTCAGACAGCAGTGTAGATCACTGGACAGCTGCTTTAATACTTTCAGTAACATCGGCTGTGTAAAGTCAGACAGCAGTGTAGATCACTGGGCAGCTCCTCTAATACTTTCAGTAACCCTGGCTGTGTACAGTCAGACAGCAGTGTAGATCACTGGGCAGATGCTTTAATACTTTCAGTAACACCGGCTGTGTACAGTCAGACAGCACTTTAGATCACTGGACAGCTGCTTTAATACTTTCAGTAACACCGGCTGTGTACAGTCAGACAGCAGTGTAGATCACTGGAAAGCTGCTTTAATACTTTCCGTAACACCGGCTGTGTACAGTCAGACAGCAGTGTAGATCACTGGGCAGCTGCTTTAATACTTTCAGTAACACCGGCTGTGTACAGTCAGACAGCAGTGTACATCACTGGGCAGCTGCTTTAATACTTTCAGTAACACCGGCTGTGTACAGCCAGACAGCAGTTTAGATCACTGGACAGCTGCTTTAATACTTTCAGTAACACCGGCTGTGTACAGTCAGACAGCAGTGTAGATCACTGGAAAGCTGCTTTAATACTTTCCGTAACACCGGCTGTGTACAGTCAGACAGCAGTGTAGATCACTGGGCAGCTGCTTTAATACTTTCAGTAACACCGGCTGTGTACAGTCAGAATGCAGTGTAGATCACTGGACAGCTGCTTTAATACTTTCAGTAACACCGGCTGTGTACAGTCAGACAGCAGTGTAGATCACTGGGCAGCTGCTTTAATACTTTCCGTAACACCGGCTGTGTACAGTCAGACAGCAGTGTAGATCACTGAGCAGCTGCTTTAATACTTTCAGTAACACCGGCTGTGTACAGTCAGACAGCAGTGTAGATCACTGGGCAGCTGCTTTAATACTTTCAGTAACACCGGCTGTGTACAGTCAGACAGCAGTGTAGATCACTGGGCAGCTGCTTTAATACTTTCAGTAACACCGGCTGTGTACAGTCAGACAGCAGTGTAGCTCACTGGGCAGCTGCTTTAATACTTTCAGTAACACCGGCTGTGTACAGCCAGACAGCAGTGTAGATCACTGGACAGCTGCTTTAATACTTTCAGTAACACCGGCTGTGTACAGTCAGACAGCAGTGTAGATCACTGGGCAGCTGCTTTAATACTTTCAGTAACACCGGCTGTGTACAGTCAGACAGCAGTGTAGATCACTGAGCAGCTGCTTTAATACTTTCAGTAACACCGGCTGTGTACAGTCAGACAGCAGTGTAGGTCACTGGAAAGCTGCTTTAATACTTTCAGTAACACCGGCTGTGTACAGTCAGACAGCAGTGTAGATCACTGGACAGCTGCTTTAATACTTTCAGTAACACCGGCTGTGTAAGATCAGACAGCAGTGTAGATCACTGGGCAGCTCCTCTAATACTTTCAGTAACCCTCGCTGTGTACAGTCAGACAGCAGTGTAGATCACTGGGCAGCTGCTTTAATACTTTCAGTAACACCGGCTGTGTACAGTCAGACAGCAGTGTAGATCACTGGGCAGCTGCTTTAATACTTTCAGTAACACCGGCTGTGTACAGTCAGACAGCAGTGTAGATCACTGGGCAGCTGCTTTAATACTTTCAGTAACACCGGCTGTGTACAGTCAGACAGCAGTGTAGATCACTGGGCAGCTGCTTTAATACTTTCAGTAACACGGGCTGTGTACAGTCAGACAGCAGTGTAGATCACTGGGCAGCTGCTTTAATACTTTCAGTAACACCGGCTGTGTACAGTCAGACAGCAGTGTAGATCACTGGACAGCTGCTTTAATACTTTCAGTAACACCGGCTGTGTAAAGTCAGACAGCAGTGTAGATCACTGGGCAGCTGCTTTAATACTTTCAGTAACACCGGCTGTGTACAGTCAGACAGCCGTGTAGATCACTGGGCAGCTGCTTTAATACTTTCAGTAACACCGGCTGTGTACAGTCAGACAGCAGTGTAGATCACTGGGCAGCTGCTTTAATACTTTCAGTAACACCGGCTGTGTAAAGTCAGACAGCAGTGTAGATCACTGAGCAGCTGCTTTAATACTTTCAGTAACACCGGCTGCGTACAGTCAGACAGCAGTGTAGATCACTGGACAGCTGCTTTAATACTTTCAGTAACACCGGCTGTGTACAGTCAGACAGCAGTGTGGCTCACTGGGCAGCTGCTTTAATACTTTCAGTAACACGGGCTGTGTACAGTCAGACAGCAGTGTAGATCACTGGACAGCTGCTTTAATACTTTCAGTAACACCGGCTGTGTACAGTCAGACAGCAGTGTAGATCACTGGGCAGCTGCTTTAATACTTTCAGTAACACGGGCTGTGTACAGTCAGACAGCAGTGTAGATCAGTGGACAGCTGCTTTAATAATTTCAGTAACACCGGCTGTGTACAGTCAGACAGCAGTGTAGATCACTGGGCAGCTCCTTTAATACTTTCAGTAACACCGGCTGTGTACAGTCAGACAGCAGTGTAGATCACTGGGCAGCTGCTTTAATACTTTCAGTAACACCGGCTGTGTACAGTCAGACAGCAGTGTAGATCACTGGGCAGCTCCTTTAATACTTTCAGTAACACCGGCTGTGTAAAGTCAGACAGCAGTGTAGATCACTGGGTAGCTGTTTTAATACTTTCAGTAACACCGGTTGTGTAAAGTCAGACAGCAGTGTAGATCACTGGACAGCTGCTTTAATACTTTCAGTAACACCGGCTGTGTACAGTCAGACAGCAGTGTAGATCACTGGGCAGCTGTTTTAATACTTTCAGTAACACCGGCTGTGTACAGTCAGACAGCAGTGTAGATCACTGGGTAGCTGTTTTAATACTTTCAGTTACACCGGCTGTGTAAAGTCAGACAGCAGTGTAGATCACTGGACAGCTGCTTTAATGCCGATATAATTTCATTTTCCACAAAACAATTTAGAACTGGGACAATTAACATTCCTGCGACTTAACGGATTTTCATTTTGCAAATGGGATTTTTGTGCCCGTAAAAGTCTTGTCATATTGTGTCAGAGAGAGTGTGTTGTGTTTATTCATTCTTGTGATGGAGGCTCCGCCTCCATTTATCTCCCATCCCTCATTGACTTTGAGAAGGTGCTGAGCTTCCTTCTTTAACCATTGCAGTCCATGTGGTGTTTCCCCGAGTCCGATACATGATTTTGAACCAGCGGCAGTGCAGGAAATGTGATATATTTTATAGTCATGATGGCGAATGGTGAGGAGGGGAACTTCCAGTTGGTGATGTTCCCATGTGTCTATTGTCCTTGTCCAAATGGCCGCTGTCATCGGTTTGGAAAATGCTGCCTACGGAGACACGATGAGCTTCAGCTGCGGATCTTTAGATAGTGGACAGGCTTTGGGGAGTCAGAAGATGGGTTTTTCACCTTTGATCTGTTCTTTTGGCCTCAAAATTTCTATGACTCACCCAGATCACTTTCCGGTCCATGTTAATCACCAGGAGGATGTTAGTGGGGATTCAATGATGGTAATGCCAGTGAATGTCAAGGGGCGGTGGTTAGATCCGTTCTTACTGGAGGTGGGCATTGCCTTCAATTGGGTGACTTGACTGTTACTTACCACTTGTCAGCCAGAACCGGATAGAGCCTCCATGTTGCTTTATTTACAGGTTTATTCAGTGACTGCACAGTTGCAAATTGTGCTGAGCATGGTGCAATCATCTGCCATCAACCCCTGTTCAGATCTGATGATGGAAAGAAGGTCATTGATGAACAAGCTGAAGATGGTTGGACCTGGGACACTGCCCTGAAGAAGTCTCGCAGTGATGTCCTGGAACTGAGCTGATTGGCCTCCAGCAATGGAATCCATCCACCTTGGTGCTGGTTGTGACTCCAACCAGCGGAGATTCTTCCCCTGATTCCTATCCATTCATTCTTTGGTTGGGCTGCTTGAGGTCACACGTTTCAATGCTGCCTTGATTTGGCGGAACGGCAGCACAGTGGTTAACCCTGTTGCTTCACAGCGCCAGGGGCCCGGGATCGATTCCCACTTCGGTCATTGCCTGTGCAGAGTCTGCACATTCTCCCGGGAGTCTGCGTGGGTTTTATCCGGGTGATCCGGTTTCCTCACACAAGTCCCGAAAATCGACCTGTTAGGTGGTTTGGATATTCCGAATTCTCCCTCTGTGTACCCGAACAGGCTCCAGAGTGTGGTGACTGGGGGCTTTTCACAGTAACTTCATTGCAGTGTTAATGTAAGCCTACTTGTGACAATAATAATGATTATTATTATTGATGTTAGTTCAGTCGCTCTCACCTGTGTATCTGAAAGTGTGTGCGTGTCTGTGTGAGTGTGCGTGTGAGGGAGAATGTGGGTATGTGTCTGAGAGCATGTGTCTGTGTCTATGTATGTGTCTGTATGCATGCGTGTGATTCTGTGAGAGATGGATCAAGAGAGTGGGAGAGAGAGAGAGTACACGCGTGAGTGTGTGTGCGAGAGAGTATCTGTGTGTGAGGGAATATCTGTGTGTGAGAGAGTATCTGTGTGTGAGAGCGCGATTGTGTGTATCTGTGCGAGCGAGAGGATATCTGTGTGTGTGAGGCAGCAATATAGTGTGCACAGGAGAGAGACTGCATGTGCAAAATTGTGTGTATGAGAGAGCATGTTGTGAAAGAGTGCTTTCACAAGAGAGCATGTGTGTGAGAGAGCATGTATGCACCAAAGCATGTGAGTGAGACAGCATGTATGTGAGAGAGCATGTGTGTGAGAGATCATGTGTGTGAGAGCGCATGTGTGTGAGTGTAACAGACAATATGTGTGAGAGAGCATGTGTGTAAGAGAGCATATGTGTGAGAGAGCATGTGTGTTGGAGAGAACGTGTGCATGAGACAGCATGTGTGCAAAAGAACATGTGTGTGAGAGCGCATGACTGCGAGGCAGCATGTGTGAGAGAGCATGTGTGCGAGAAATCATGAGTACGAGAGAGAGCATGAGGTGTGTGAGAGAGTGTATGTGCAAGAGAGAATGAGAGAGTGTGTGTGTGTGAGAGAGTGTGTATGTGAGAGAGCAAGTGTATGAGAGAGCATGTGAGTGAGAGGGCATGTGTGTCAGGGAGCGTGTGTGCAAGAGAGCGTGAGTGTGAGAGATATGTGATTGAGAGCGTGTGTGTGAGAAAGCATGTGTGGGAGAGTACATAGGTGTGAGAGCATGTGTGCAACAGAGCAAGTGTGCGAGAAAGCATGTGCGTGAGAGAGCATGTGTGTAAACGAGCATGAGTGTAAGTGAGCAAGTGAGTGAGAGAGTGTGTGCGAGAGAGTGTGAGTATCAGAGCGCATGTGTATGAGAGAGCATGTATGCAAGAGAGGATATATGTGTGAGCGAGCAGGCGTACAAGAGAGCATGTGTGAGCGAGAGGCCGTGTGTGTGAGAGAGCATGTGTGTGAGAGAGCGTGTGTGTGAGAGCATGTGTGTGTGAGAGCATGAGAGAGCATGCATGTCAGAGAGAGTGTATGTGTGAGAGAACGGATATGTGAGAGAGCCTGTATGTGAGAGAGCGTTTTTTTGTTGGAGAGATGTGTGTGACAGGGCATGTGTGTGAACGAGCGTGTGTGCAAGAGATAATGTGTGCGAGAGTGCATGTGTGTGAGAGTGTGTGTCTGTGAATGATTGTGTATGTGAGTGAGATTGGTAAAACGTGTAAGAGAGAGTGTGTGTGAGAGAGTGAGTGATAATGTGCCTGTGTATGAGAGAGAGCGCGTGACAGTCTGTTGGTGTGTGAGGGAGAGTTGGAGAGAGAGAAAGTTGGAGACAGAGAGTATGTAAGAGAATGAGTGTGTGAGGCAGTGTGCGTGTGACCGAGTGTGTGTGTGAGAGAGACTGTGTGTTTTTGAAGAGCTATTGTGTATGTGAGAGTCTCTGTGAGAGGGAGTGTCTGTGTGTTTGAGGAATAGTCCAGGTTTCTGGGAGAGAGGGAGTGTGTGAGGGAGAAACAGTGTGCGGATGAGAGCCTACCTAGTGTGTCAAATTTCACTCTGAAACACAGGGGAACGAATCATTCAAACCGCTTGATTCTAATTGATAAATGGTCAACTTACGACAAATGAAATTAATAACCTCTTTGAAATTAAACTGATATTAATTTCAAACTCCTTTCGCCTTTCAGCTATTTCTTCTGTCTGAACTGGGCAGAATGTATTTTCACTGAGAATGAAGACATTAAATATAACAGATTGAGGGGAGTTTAATGTCTGTGACAGAGATCCAGTGTTTGATAAGAAATAAACAAACCAGGAAACATTCGCATTGGAAACTGATTACCTGATTTGATCCAATGTCTTAATTAAATACAATCAACAAAACAATGGAGGCGGGCCACCTCATCAACCGGAGCAAATAAATGTATTGTTTTCTAAATTATTTTCAGTACAATTAAACATTCTCCAATAGCTTTGATATCACACGCCAATATGCTACTCAATTGTAGCTGTTAATTTATGTTGAATTAGTTAGTACTAATGTCGCATTGCAAGTTATTGCCAATTGTCAATTAGTTGACCTGTCAGCTGATTTGTACTCTATAATATAAATAATAAAACATGGTTCTCTGTAATTCAAAAGCTGCTCCTGCCTGAAATTTGATAAATAATTTGGAATTACTTAAACATTAAACTTCAAATTATCGGATGGAATAATTCAGACATGTGTAATATCTCATCTGTTTGTTAAAGCGGTATTCCCGAATTGATAAACTGTTGTAACTCGAAACTATATATATAACAATAAAGTCCTTGGTAGTTTGTGATCAATAAAGTGTTTCTGAGATTTAATCATTCAGGCAATTCGATTAACTTTATTATTGAAAATATTGCTTAAGAAAAGGAGATCCAAATTAATCAGCGCAAAAAATAATGAAAATAATTCATTCAGATCCTCCACAGCCCTGAAACATAATGAGAAAATGATGGAGAAATGTTCTTGTTCAATTTATGAGTTAAGAAGAAATAAGCTTGAGGCTCAGATATAATCTATTCTTCGATTGTATAATTTGTTTTATTTCTATAATGTTATATTGTGTACAGCACAGCTCTGCGAAACAGGATGTTATTATTTTTTGCAAAGCTAATATTCTCCTTTTGTAATTAAATTAATCTGTTTGAATTTCAAGCTTTTACTTGTCAAGCTCCAGCCCTGTGCAGTCTGAACATTCCTACAATTCAGATAAAATCATAAGAACAATTGCTGCACTGTCAGCGACTTCCACCTCTGAGAAAACTCTTTATGATTAGGTTAGAGACAACTACAAATGTTGAAGAGATAATATTCTTGCTGCTGCACATAAATAATACAATAACCGGCTACATAAATTGCCAAACTGCAATATAAAACTCCTATTTAAGTAACTGCAAACGTAATCAGGGAAATAAAAATTAATTCAAATATATCTTGTGTAATTGAACAGTGCTGTAGAATCAGTATGTTATTATTAAAACAGTTTCATAAATAATCACAAAATATTCCCAGCCTACAAACTTTTCCGGTCATGCTAATGGTGTGCCGAGCACAGCAGAATTGTGGAAGGAGATTGATGATTAATGATATTAATATGGAAACATATTTGGATAATATGGTGATAATACCGCATTATAATTGTTTAAGTTATATTAATTTTACTCACGAATTTGAAAATGTTTTAATTAAATAGTTTCAGACTGCAGTAACGAATTGCGTTCTTAATGACGCCCTGGTTTAGTTTAATCAGTAATCATTTGGTAAAATTTAAAAATGTCTATCAAATCTTTAATTCCTTTCTTTATTTTCGAAACCGGCCACGTCTACTCCCCACAATTGTGTTAAGAAGATTCAAACGCGCAAACCTTTTTACATATAACCAGAAAACGTGTAACTGCTCAATGTCACCCAGTTTGAACAATGCAGAAACAACGTAGAAACAGAAAACCGCTTCACAAATTGTACTTATTCAAAGTCACCCAGACACACCATCTCCTCAGCAGCAAAACACCAAAACTCACCGTAAGGACTGAACCCGTTTCATTGAGAAGCAGCTTAATTCTACATTCAACAGAATCAAACGTAACATTTCAAAAACATCTGAATATCGAATCCAGCAAATCAGTTCGACACCAAATGTATGAATTATCAAACTAAATAGAAATACAGAATAACAGTATATCAGTGTGAGGATGTGGGGTATGTCTAAAATATATTTGAAACTTTACCATATTTTATTCATGTTGGACCATATTTCAAACGCATTTAAACAGTTGACAGGAGAGATAAAAGCTGCATCCATCAATCCCACCAAGATGGAACATTGAAGAAAAGCCAGGCTGTGATTGCAGGAACAAATTATGTTCGGAAAGAGCATTTTAAACTGTGGCTTAGTTTAATCTGCAATCATCAATTTTAAAAAAACTCTAAAATCCTGACCGTTTTCCACCCACAATCGTGTGCCAAGCAGTTTCAAACACGTGTCTTATTTTCATTCAATTACAAAACATGGAAACGCTCAGTATCACCGAGTTTAAAGAATATAGACACGCCAGAACCGTTTCACAAACTTTACTCATTCAAAATCACCCAGACACAATCTCCTCAGCAGAAAAACACCAAATTACATCACCGAGGGGCTGAAACTCGTCTCATGGAGAACCAGCTCAATTCTACAAACACTTTCAACAGAATCAAACAGCATTTCAAGAAAATTTATATCTAGAACCCACCAAATCCGCCTTTCAGCAAGTGAATGAACAATTAAAACAAACAGAAATATGGAAGAATATCATCAGCATTGTCAATACGCGGGAAGTGTTCAATAAATTGACACAGATACTTCAGCATATTTTGTGAATATTGGGTGGATTTCTAACACTTGTGCAGGAGGCGCTAAAATCTGCAGCCACCAGGTGTCACCGAGATTAAACATTGCAGAAATACCAAACTGTTTAACAGGCGTTAGGTATTTAAAGTAACCCAGCCACAGTATCCTCAGCAAATAAACATCAAATTATAACAACCAGGGACTGAATCCCTCAGCAGAACCTTTTGTCAAGAGGCAGAATAATTCCTTTTCCAGCAGAATCACATAAAACATGACAACAAAATCTCAATACAGAATCCAGCAAACCCGCAATTCAGTGAACGAATGCATAGTTAAAATAGAAAAATAAATAAAACAAAGACTCAAGTAAAACAGTTCATAAATAATTGAATGATTCTTACCTGCAGTCACCGTCACCATGGTGCCTTGTCCCCAGTAGTCCATAGCGTCACAGTGTCACATTCCCTGAGCAGCTCCGTACAATAACCGGACCTGCACAAAATAGACAGAAATCCACCATTATTTTAAATATTCACAAACCAGAGACAAGGTAAAATCGCGGTACATTTTCATTAAACTAGAATTGTACTTGTGGAGATCGCTTGCTGTTCAGAAATGACCCTAATGTTTTATATTTCAGAGTAACATCTGATCATGTTCTTGAAATCACCAACTAACGAGTGAATAATTGTCACAGATTTCCGTATTAATTATTGTCATTTTGTCAGTGCTGGACATGAATAATACTTCACTGTAAATAAAGTTGGATTGTAAAAGCGATCACTGAGCCAGCCTCAGTTAATTGGTGCTGAGGGGCTTTTTGTATTGACAGTAACTGCTGTGCCCCAGTTATCACAGTGAGACACAGCGTATCAAATACTGCGGCAGACTGTTAACTGTAAAATACAGAGATTTAATTTCACTGCGCGTTCAAAAAACTCTGTCTCTTCCAAGAGCGAATCTGAGTTATTTCAGCTTGTCCTGGTCATTACATTTATAAAGAGGATCGGAACACTTTTAAACTCTCTGGGCACATTTAGCGTGTCGGTCCACAGAGATAAAGTGGAAGATTGTTGTACCTTTTCACAAACTAATATTGTGTTTTATTTAAGCCTCATTTACGTTGACAATCCTGCTGTGGCCCTGATCACCAATTTGGACAAACTCTTTCACTGAGGTTTTTGTGTGAGGATGTCGCTGTGCACAGCACCGTGACCCCCTGTAGTCACAGTGACAGACACCCGCACAAAAACTGCACTCACTCTCTGTTCAGTCCTGCCGCTCAATATTCACTTCAAATAGACGATTACTTCTGATCGAATTTACAATTTAGACAGCAGTTCATAAAACGCAATGCACATAGACTTTCTCCAAGTATCAGAAATAATACAACGATGAGTATATCCAGGCCTGTAATTACTGAAACTGTTAACAGTAAACATCAACAGACAAAAGCTAATACTTGCAGATCGATTGGTTTGTTCGGTTTTACTGTTTAATTTTCCCTGTGTCAGTTATGTAAGAAGCAGCTTGTGTTTTGACTGATCACTGACATCAATATTACATTTGAGTCAAGTACTGACCTTCAGGTTAAGGTGTAAGTTGCTGAACTCCCTCTCGAGCTGTTCTTGTGCGGGTCCAGCCCTGGTTCCTCTCGCTGTGGTGTCTTGCACAGTAATAGATGGCGGTGTCTTCGGTCTTCAGGTTCGTCATGGCCAAAGAGAAGATGTTGTTTGAAGTGTCTTTGGACGCAGTGAATCGATCTTTAATTGCTGGGGCGTAGCTGTTGTCTGATGAACTATAGTAATATACCAACCACTCCAGCCCCTGCCCGGGAACCTGTCGGACCCAGTGCATGTAAGCGGTGCCAAGATTGAACCCGCTGGTTTTACAGGTCAGCCTCAGGGAGCCTCCGGGATGCCCGGTCTCTGCCTCCGGCTGAGGCACCACAACATCCGACTGGACACCTGTAAAAATATATCAAAAAGCCCGAGGATTAATGCTGGTGAAATGATTGGTGACTCTGGGACATTCCAGAGAGAGACTAACACTGAGACAGTAACAGTGAGAGACTTGGACAATAAAAACTACTCACGGGATAAGAAAGTCAGCAACAAACTGAGAGAAATGGCCCACCTCATCCTTCTGGTCATTTGGGGGAAATGGTTGTGTCAGGAACTCAGTGAACAAACCAGCTCCCGGACTGTTGGATTCGGGTCCCAGTGAGCGGCATTTAAATACCCGGCAGAAGGGGGCGGGTTTCCAGGCGCCGCCTGTTGATTCCCTGGTGGAGGCGGCGGCTGGATCCACGTCCCACCTTCCACCCCCCCCCCCCCCCACCCCAACAGAATGGACCCAGAGATTTACTATGGGTTATTATTAAATAGACATTTATCTGTAACGGGATATTTGTTTCCCTGAATTGATTCTTTATAATGTCCCCATTGCGAAATTACTTTTGCTCATCTGTGAAGAAAAGAACTATTCCATTGCAAATTCAGTCCCTTTATTTCTACTCCAATATATTGAGGTGATCTTAAAAAGACTAATTATTTTGTTAGGGAATAGGTTGTGTGTCAGTCTGATTTGCAACACTCCGGGTCCCCATTCCATTTGTAAAAATACATCATTTATCAGAGGAATTGTTGACGATTTATGTCGGAATGCGGGAATGAACAAGATGATTCCATTTGCAGTGCGGATGGCTATCACTGAGCATTGCGGGTCTGCAGACAAGGCTCCTAACATTACACAATGTCTCTCCTTACATTTCTGAAACTGCCCCTGAGCCTCAGACAGTCCTGTGAAAATAGGCGGTAAAAGAAACCCGCTTGCAAACATAAAATTGACATTAACATTTGACAGAATGAATCAGAACGGACAGGGCGATCAGCAAAGTTATCCTTCAGCATCCAAATCAATGCCGCTAATTTCACTGACCATCGACTGTCTAACATTCGCTATGTTGGGAACACAGGATATCAGGATTTTGCGGAATATTACACAATATCACAAGAATAAATGTTTTATCTTCCACTGAAGCAGGTCATGAACTGGTCATTTCTCCACTCATTGGCAGCAATGAGAGGGACTGTTAAATAATAATGGAAATCAGCACAAATTAAACTGTACAGAACACGGTGTTAATCAGGTATAAGAGACGCCTCCGTTTAAATGAAGTCAACAACTCGGAGAATATTCCAGGAATTCAGGCGGGTTCAAGGCAGTTTTATGATTTTATTTAAGTACCTCGTCTTATTGGGCTTGTGGATTGGGTCCATCAACACCACTCACAATCACTTCCTTAGGTTCTTAACAAACGGACTTAAATAACTATAGTGACCTTTACTCGGAACTAATATAAATTAAATAGCATCTGGTCAGTTTACAATGTTCCGATCGCGTCTAACCTCAGATTGATCACAGCATTCACTGAACATATTTATTTAGATGGAACACCATTTAAAACGTTTACTTCATGTGAGACTGAAACATTTATTGTTTGAATGGATAAATCCCATTTTGTCCATTCATATTCAGGCTAATCTGCCCCACACAGTATTTGGCAGCAATCCAGCCGCTTGCAGCAGGCAGGCTCGAATGTTCAAAGTTGTTTACAGGAAACATCTGGATTTTTTTTCAAAGATCTGTTTCCTCAGTACTGACCGTTTGGCTGCAAGCCAACTACAAACTCTTAACATTGTCAATGAGGACTATTTATGAACAAATCTACCCAGCAACAGTACTGGAGATCATTTTACGTTTTAAATTGCGAACCTATCTGAACTGTTCCCATCTCAGGAAAGGAGAGTTATCCAGCTTTTCTTGTCCCTCTTAGCAACAACAGCCGGCTGGAGATCTCTCCCACATCTCATAACATTGTGATGATGGATAGAAATACAATTAGTCTATCAGACAGGGGCCCATTTGTAACAGATCAACATGGATATTCTGTCTTTTTTCCTACATGCTTCCATGGAATGTGGGACTCACTGGTCAGACCACCATGTGTTCCCTGTCCCTAATTGCTGTTGAACTGAGTGGTTTGCTGGGGCAGCTCAGAAGGAACTGAAGAGTCAGACATGTTGCTGTCTGACTGGAGCCACATGTAGGTGAGACAAGGGAGGGATGTCACATTTCCTTCATTGGTGAAGCAGAGGGAATTCCATGGACACAGTTAGTCTATATTCCAGATTTATTAATTGAACTCAAATTCCCCCACCGGCCATGGTAGGATTTGTTCGCGAGTTCCCACAGAATTAGCCTGAGCCTTTGCATCATTGGTTCAATGGCATTAATACTCCCCCACCACCACCCAACCAAAAGATAAAGGGATGACTGCTTTGATGTAGGGATGGATGTTGGTTGGATGCCTAAATATGTTGATTGAGGAATCAGTGAATGGGGTTGATGGATGGATGGATAGATGGTCCTGAAAGATGCTGTTCTACATTCTCAGTTTTGCGCTTGATGACTTCACAAATTAAAGCTGGTCCTTTATAATTTGCGTCAGAATGATACAATCGGTGGCTCAAGATTTTCTGGGTGAATTCCATCCCCAGACTATTGGGAACAGACCAGCTGGGCGTTACTAGGAGGAAACTGGAGATACTCCTGTGGTGCTGGTGTTCTTCTCTGCTGATGGTGAATCTTCATCTCAATGACAGAAAGCGGGAACATGATTACGTTGAGGAGGGACGGTAATATTTGGAGCATGTGGTCATTTCATGTACAATAAGTCACTCAAGATGTCCTCACCCAAATTAATGAAGACACCAGACTAAAAACATATTAATGTGAATACAGAAATACCGTGAAACTCAGTGGACAGCTGCAGACTTTGAATTACTTTCCAAAACAGTGTGATAACAAATCGGGATTTAAAGGTGCAATAACGTCACATTAGGTACAGACATTTTCATTTTTACCGTCACCACCTGGATATTCCGCTCCAAATCACTGACTATCCTGACTTGGAAATATATCGCCGAATCTTCGCTGTCGCTGGTTCAAATGACTAGAACTCCCTCCCTAACAGCATCGTCGGTGTGCCTGCACCAGAGTGACGGCAGAGGTTCAAACACGCAGTTCACCGCCACTTTGTGAAGGGTAATTAGCGATGGACAATAAATCATGGCCTAGCCTGCGACGCCCACACCGTATAACTTAATTTAAAACTGTTGTAATCTTTGTGAAACGATGGTAGTTGGTGAATCTAATTATTTATATTCATAAATAAATGAAAAATGGTGAATATAATTACTATGTTTCTGAACATTTATGGCCTTCTCCTTCTCTGCTGGAAGATATAACCCATCCCACAGGAGATTCATGATGCAAAATCACAACCAATATGTGAAAGCAAAGTGGACAGAGGAAACTGCAGCAACTATTGACATATCTCACTCATAGCAGCACTGGGAAGGCCTCTGCACTCTGCAAGTGTTTCACACTTTCAACACTTCTTCTGCTTGCAGGCCGAATGTAGCTGGAAGCAAGTTGCGGTATTCATGTCGCAAGATTTACTCTGGACACGATCTGCTCCCTCTGCCACATGTCTACCTCTTCACCTTACTTTCATCAATCTCAATAAACTTTCGACACCGTCAGCAGAGCAGGGACTATAAGATTTGGAGACATTTGGCTGTCTGCTAAAGCTCCACTGTTTCATTCACTCTTTCCATGGCAAAACACTGTACAGATGGATGATTCCACTTCCGACAGATTCTAAGTGAATAATTGAATGAAAGAGGGCCGTGTTCACACCCAACTTTATTGGACAGCATCCTGCTGATCTTCGCCTTCCCTGAAGATATGGATGAAGTCCACTTGCACACTAGGCCAGCCTGCAACCTCTACAACCTTCCAGTCATCAAAACGGAGACATAATCACAATACATCCTCCACAGAGAATTCCTCTACGCGGAATCATCCAAACAAAACATCATCTACAGAAACTATGTCTCCGGTGACTGTAATTTGTTCTTCCTTACCAATGAGTAGTATGAGGAAAACCGTGGTCGTGGGACAAGGTGTTGCACTTTCGCCAATGGTCACGCAAAATAAGAGCAGGCGATAATTTCTGCTGCCGAGTTTCCGCGCTGAGAGGCTGCCTTGAAGTAGAATGTGATGCTGACATGGAGAAAGCAGATCCGAACTTTGTTTTACTCATTGAATGTCCATGGAATAACATCAAGCTGACCCTTTGGAACAAGCTGATGGTTTATAAGGCCTGAGCTCTCAGAACCTTGTTGTATGGCTGTGAAACAAAGACTTACAGCTGTCAAGAAAAATAGCTCAGCCAATTTCATCTTTGTTGTCCGCAATGCATTATGGATATTTACTGGCGGGACAAAATCAGAAATGCGGCAGTTCTCTCAAAGACAGAGCTTCCAAGTCTCTCCAAGACAATTAAAAATAGGTGGTTTGCACATTTCCAGTATGGTCCCTAAATGTGACATGGTCACACGACCAAGGAATTTCCACGTTGCGAAGTAGCCGGAGCCACGCACCCAGTGGGAAGCCCGATATTCTGCTTCAAGGATTCTTCCAAGTGTGACATAATGTCCCTAAACCTAAACATTGATCATCACACTTGGGTGTCACCAGCTGCAAACTGAAAATAATGGCGACACCTCCGGCGGGCTGGTGTGAACCACCAGGACCAGTGGATTTAGCAGCTTTGAAATAGACACAAACCGAGAAAATGACAACCCAGAAGACAATTGGGAGCTTCAGGTGCAACATTTGTGGAAATATTTGCTGTGTATCTATTGGAAATAGAAGGATGCCGTGGCCTTTGTGAAATGTAGTTGTACGCAACATGTGTTTCACACAAATACACACACACACACACACAGTCTCTCACACACGCATTCTCTCTGTCTTACACGCACATCCACATTTCACCTTTAAAATTAAAATCCCATGTTAACTTCCTGGGAACCTTCGGAGACAATGACCCCAACCATTTTCCAGGTGGTATAATGAATCAATAAACTCTCCCCAACACTATGTTTGTTAGATGAATGTTACATTTCCCATAGACTCCAGACAACGCCCAGGTAAACATTTCTCTATTTAACAAAGATGAACAAAAATGCCTGACCAGGAATTGAGCCGCTTTGCTCTGGTGCTGATCTCAATGTGGGAGAATCAGCCAGCGACACCTGCAATTAGTTACACTTTAAATGTTGGCACCTCCCGCAGAAGGCGATGTGATATTACATTTGTGGAAATGGATTATGGATACATCAACATCATAGATTATACCTGACAGCGACATTTTCACAGTAACTGCAATTGCAAATTTTGGCCAGCAGATGGAATTTAAATCGAGATGCCTTGCATGACCATTGCCTCAATAATTACTGCTGTCTCTGCTAATTTTAAATTGGACTTCCTCTGCATTTTTGTCAGACTAGACTCTGTCTTTGTTTATAATACACAACAGTCTGTTTAAATTAATATTGCACCAGTACTTGTCAATGTTTATATCACACAATCAATGTGATCCTATTTTCAATATACAGGATCTATCTCTGCAGTTTTGCCACATCCAGTCCTGAATATTAATGAATAAATAAACAAAAAGCCGGCATAGGAGCCTCAATAAAATCCCCCTCTTCAATGATGGGGGACCCCAGCACGTCAGAGCAAAAAACAAGACTGAAAGTTTCTGCCAGAGGTGCCGAGAGGATGATCCATCTCGGCCTCCTCCGGTGGTCCGCACCATCATGGGTGTCAGTCTTCAGGAAATTTGATTCACTCCACACGATATCAAGAAATGGCAGACGGTGCTGCAAATGCATTAGCCCTGGCAACATTCCAGCAACAATGTTGAAGGTTTGTGCTCCAGAACTGGCTGCACCCCAGACAAGTTCCTCCAGTACAGGTACAGCACTGGCATGTACCCAACAATGTGTAACATTGCCAAACATGACCCGTCCACAAAAGGCATGAAAAATCCAACCCGGCTAATTATTTCCCTGTCAGTCCGCATTCGATCATCAGCAACTTCATGAGAAGTGTCAAGGATCACCCTGTCACATATGGTCTCCATAGCATAATGTCCCCGGCCCTAGCTTCTCAATTCATCATAAGGTCAGAAGTGGGATGTTCGCTGATGATTACGAAATGTTCTGCACCATATTCGACTCCTCTAATACTGAAGCAGTCTGTCTTCATATACAGCAAGACTTGGACAACATTCAGGCTTGGGCTGACAAGTGTCAGGCAATGGCCATCCCAAAAAGGGAGATTCTAACCATCTCCCCTGGATTTTAAATGACACTACCATGATTGAATCCCCTACTATCAGCATCCTCTGGATTATCATTGATTAATAACTGAATTGGAAGACTCTTTTAAATAATATGGCTACAAGAGCAGCTCAGTGGCTGGAAATTCTGCGGTGAGTTTTAACCTCCTGACTTCCTAAACCAGATCCATCATCGTAAGGCAGAAATCGGGAGTTTAACTGAATGTTCTCCATTTGTCTCACATGTGCCCCTCAAGCAACACGAGAGAATCGCGACGCCATCCAGGACAAAGCAGCCGTCTCGACAACACCCCATCGACCAGCTTAAACATTCACTCCCTGAATCACGGGTGTACAATTCTAGCAGCGTGAACGATATTCAAGAATCTATTGCAGCAACTGCCTCCTTCTATAGCACCTTCCAAACCCACAAACTCAGCCATCTAAAAGGACCAGGCCCCGACCGATGCATTGCAACAGCAGGCCTTGCAAGTTCCCCGCCAAGTCACACACCATCTTGATGGGAACTATGTTTCTGTTCCTTCACTGTCACTGGTCAAAATCCTGGAATCCCTTCCTATCAGCACGGTGGGTGCACTTGCTCAGGATGGGATGCAATGGTTCAATAAGAGGGTTCAACACCACATTCTCAAGGGCAATTAGGAATTGGCATCAAATGTTGACGTTACTGGTGACGCCAAGATCCTATTAAATCATTTTAAACATATCGCTCAGCTTACATTCACCTAGCCCCCGCCTCGGTTTAAAGTACACTCGGCCGTGTCTCTATCACATTGCAACAGGCTCTCTCTCAGTTTTCCTGCACTCGGCTGAATATCAGTTGTTAATATACCAGCCCACACCCTGTTTATATTACAAATCATTAATTATGACGGCACTGACCCATGTCTGGGTTAATCTGGCAAGAAATGCGTCACAATCGTTATTGCATCAGAACGTTTATCTGTGCATCGTAAACTGGAACAACATTCTGTTTGCATCACATGTGGTTCTGTCTCAGTTATTACTCTACTAGATAGTTAGATTCTAATAAAGTAAATCCTGCTTTAGTTAATGCTGCACCTGCCCATGTCCCTGTTTATATAACTCTAGGCCCTGCATGTTATTCTTGTATTGTACAATATCCTTCTTATTGCTGCATTGTTTATGTCTGAATTTGTATCAGTCGACACTCCGCTAGAGCAGAACTCAGTTTAGATTGCACTAGACCCAGTCTCTGCTTATGGTGCCGGCAGCACGGTGGCACAGAGGTTAGCACTGCTGCCTCATAGCTCCAGGGTTCAATTCTTGACTATCGTGCCGAGATTGCACTTTCTCCCTGTGTCTGAGTGGCTTTCCTCCGGGGTGCTCCGGTTTCCTCCCATAGTCCAAAGATGCGTCGGTTAAGTTTATTGGCCATTCAAAATTGCGCAGGTCACGGTGCAAGGGCGGGGGATGGGGGAGGGTGATCTTTCATAGGTAGGTGCAGATGCTATGGACCGAGTGATCTTCTGCCCTATAAGGATTCTATATTTGATCCTGAATTTGCCTATTTTTTCCGAGAACTGCTCACTTTTATTAATGCACCAGATGATGCCTCTGTTTTTAGCTATGGGCGCATTATTCCACATGTCTTTGAGATGGAAATATAATATATTAAGTACATATTTTGGACAAGAAATCAGTATATGGCAACAGCTTGAAACGGGATGTATAGTGTCTACAGTGTGTGCGATGCAACATTTGATATTCATTTTCAGTGCAGTTAGCGGAATTAGATTTCAGTTAGAATTTCTTCTTTTCCAATGCCCAAGACCAATTTCTGCCCCAGAGAGCTGTATGTGTAGGAGGATGCAGAGCATTCTGTTCCCATGAGCTTGCTGCCCTTGTGATTCTCGGAGGTCTCGGGTATGGAAGGTGCTGTTGAAGAATTCTTGGCGAGTTGTTGCAGTGCATCCCGTCGATGTTACACACTGCAGCTACTGTGTGGCAGCTGTGAAGAGAATAAATGTTGCTGTAACATTAAGTACTCAATTATTTATCTAATGGTCCTTTGCTTATGTTGCACAATTACAACTGGTCCATTCCCTTAGTTTATTGCACTAGGCCCAGGCAATAGAAGTTAAGTTGCACAATTTGAAATGGCTGCAAGAAGATCAGGGAGATCTGCGGTTGTATGTACACACAGCTCGAGTGCTGACAAGACAGATGGCGACGTTTATCTGGGCATAGATCAGCATTGCTCGCTGAAGAATTTTACATTATTACTGTTAACTCAGTTTTTCTTTATCTTCACAATTTCCACCCAAGCCACTTTCAACATTATTGTGCATGGTTTACCGCAGCAAATACTGAGGCCGGGCCCAATGTAATATGAACAGAGATATGGCCCAATGCAGAACTGAGGCTGTGTCTAATTTAATACAGAGACAGGTTTAAATTAATAGAAACAGAGTCAGGTTCTAGGTTAATGTAAACAGAGACAAACAGGTTCCATGTGTCCATAAGATATAGGAGCAGAATTAGGCCATTCGACCCATCGAGACTGCTCCGCCATTAAATCCTGGCCGATATGTTCCGAATCCCCATTCTCCTGCCTTCTTCCAATAACCCCTGAACTCCTTATTGGTCAAGGCATGTCCTCTAATTGGTGGCCTAGTTTAATATGAACAATCAGAAACAGATCCTTATTGAATATAAACTGACACGGGTACGAGGTAGTATAACATAAACAGAGGTGGGTTCACGGCCTGGTACAATACAGAGGCAGGGCCTACTGACCCTTCAAACACTCGCAGGACAGTTGCATCATTGGTTGGAGGCAAGATGTCGCCAGGACTTCTTCAATCATACTGTCCCCATCAAACATTCCCAGAGCAGCTGCAGATTGCATGAGGGGCTGGTTTAGCACAGCGGGCTAAATAGCTGGCTTGCAATGCAGACCAATGCCAGCAGTGCGGGTTCGATTACCATACCGGCCTCTCTCAACAGGCGGTGGAATGTGGCGACTTGAGGCTTTTCACAGTAACTTAATTGAAGCCTACTTGTGACAATAAGCGATTATTATTATGTGGAATGAAATTCCCTCTGCATAACTCGCTTAGACACATTAAAGGCCTGGAAATCAAGGGTTCTATACCAGGTAAAAGCTCTTCTGCACTCTTCCTTCAGAGATCCCCAAGGCAGGTTGACAGTAGGGTTAGTTACTTGGTAAAGAAACCTCTGCATTTTTCCATCAAACTCACCCAGGTCAGGTCGAGCAGAGTTCAGATACGGAGTAAATCTCCCTGTGCACATTCATAACAAACACTCACAGGGCAGGTTTAGTGCAGGTTACATGCAAGTAAAGCTTGCTCCACCCTGGGCAAACAAATGCTCCAAGGTCGCGGCAGCTTGGTGAAGTACAAGGAAAGATTCTCCGGCCCTGCCACATCAAATCCTCGCCACCAGGTGCAGCCCAGATCAGACATAGAGTAAAATTGTCCTACAGTTCTCATTAAACACTCCAAGATCATTGAATGCTCCAACCACATTTTAGAGTTAAACTCCCTCTACGTATTCCAATTCATTGGATTCAATCCATTTAGTTGGAAACCAATGGGGTGCAATTGGGCTGAGAGAATGTATTCGCCACATGTTGACTCCATGTTGTCGATTAAGCACAATGACCCATCGTGGAGAGTTATGAGAAAGGCACAGAGAGAGATAGGATACAGGAAAACTCTACGAACACATTTTGCAGGTCCTTATATTTAGAGATTAGAGGGAATCTTTCCTAATTCTGAACATGGATATCATCATGAAATTTTTCTCATATAACTGATGAATAAAAAATGTCGAAAAACAAGCATTACTGGAATCCGTTGATCTATTTGCATCCTTGCCTCTATTTCAGTGTTGTGTTGTTGGGGAAACATTTGTTTTGTTTTTCTCAGTCCACAATCTAAACTGGGACTTCTATTTCTGTGTTTATTTACCTAAACACCTCACTGGTCACAATTAAGTGTGCATTTCAGCAAAACGAGATAAACATATTCACGTATTGATTAGTTTCAACTCCAAATAGTGGTTTATTTTAAGAATATTGACAGTTGGTTAAAGTGAATAGAAACTTCCATTAGAACAGATGTTACTTAATTGAAAGAAAAATAGATTTAAATTAAGTATTCATTCTGAAAGTTATGAAGCCTCAATTAATAAAGCACCTTTAACCAGCTACTTTTCCACTGAATGTTACTTTGATTGAAATATTAACCAGTTTAAAGTATTTAAATTAAAACGTAAGGCAGAGGAGTGATCTATTGTCACATTAATCTCAGACCATTCGGCATGTTACAACTTGCAGTTTAAAATGTAAACATTTGGAAAGAGCTTGCTTTTGTAAAACGCTTTACCCGATCTCAGGTCATCCCAACGCCCTTACAACTCACTGATATATTTTTGCTGAATTTAGTCACTGCTGTAATGTTGGAAACAGAGCAGGGAATTTGTGCACAGCAAGCTCCCACAAACTGAGATGTGATAAGTGACCAGCTAATCTGTGATTTTAGTTGAAGAACGGACATTGGTCTAGCATACTGGGAAAAGCAGCTCTGCTCTTTAGAATTATGTCAATGAGGTAATCCACCTGAAATGTGAATCTGTTCCTCTCTCTGCTGATGCTCACTGACTTGCTGAGCAGCCTTTTTTGTTGTTTTAGTTTTAGATTTCCAGAACCTGCAGCACTTTGAACAGTTTTGGATTCATTTTCGCCATAAGGCCATCAATGACAGTCAGCATTAACTGTCCACCCTGAGGAGCTGGATGGGAACCACCTTTTTGATAAGGTGCACTTCGGGCGGTTTAATTCACATTTGACTTTCTGTAGCATCGTCCCATCAACTGACCTGCTTGCTCGGCAATATCGGAGATAGTTAATAGTCAACCCATCGTTGTTGAACTAGAGTTACATATAGGGCAGAGAGATTAAGGAGGGAAGCTTTCTTCTCCTGAAGGACATTGGTGAATCTGCTGGGCTTGGCGAAATTCCGATAGCTTCATGAGTATTATGAATGACACGATGATTTTTATTTCTGATTTATTAATTCATTCAATTGCTATTTCCCCCAGCTACCATAAAACTATAAGAGGGAGGAGCAGATGTTGGCCATTCAGCTGATGGAATATGATCTGCCATTCAATGAGATCGTGGCTGATCTGATAAAATTCACAACTGCTTCCGGTTGTGGCTATGCGGAGCTAAGCTGCACGATTCGGCAGCTCCCGCTACCACGGACTTTAGGGCTCGCTAGAGGAGCCCCAACGGAACTTTTTTTGACGTCAACCCGTGGGGAAGGGAAGAGAGAGGTCCCCCTCCAACTTCTATGAAAGGGACCAGAAGTGTAACGGCCAAAAAATCGGCACTGGAGCAGCGGGAGAAGCGAGGGAAAGAAAACAAAATGGCGGCGGCCAGAGACAAAGGGGAGCTGCATGAGTTCATCAAGCGCTGCTTCGAGGAGCAGCGCGAGGAGATGCGCAAGGAGATGCTGGCGCCTATGCTTTCGGCAATTGAAGGACTCGGGATCACCCTGAAGGCCCACGAGGTTAAGATTCAGGAGGTAGAGAAAAGAGTCAGTCAGAACGAGGACGAGCTCTTGGGCCTGGCGGTGAGAGTGGAGCAGCACGAGGCGCCACACAAGAGGTGGGCGGGAAGACTCGAAGACCTGGAGAACAGGTCGAGGAGAAAGAATCTGCAGATCCTAGGTCTCCCTGAAGGATTGGAGGGGGCCGATGCCGGGGCACGATGCTCGGGGCGATGATGGGCAAGGAGGCCCCTTTGAGGCCGCTGGAGTTGGATGGGGCACACCGGGTGCTGGCGAAGAAGCCCCAGGCAAATGAGCCGCCAGGGCGATGGTGGTGAGGTTTCACCTGTTCACGGACAGAGAGTGGGTCCTGAAATGGGCCAAGAAGGAGCGAAGCAGTAAGTGGGACAATGCAGAGATCCGAATATACCCGGACTGGAGCACGGAGGTTGCAAAGCAGAGAGCGGGTTTCAACTGGGCCAAAGCGGTGCTGCACCGAAAAGGAGTGAAATTCGGAATGCTGACTGTGGGTCACATACAAGGGCCAACACTATTACTTCGAAACGCCTGAAGAGGCATGGACCTTTATTCAAACCGAAAAGTTGGACTCTAACTGAGGGTTTGTGATGGTAGGGGGGATGTTTGAGGTTTGATGTGTGATGGTTGGTGTATATAGGGGGTCAACCACGTGCAGGATTGTTACATGGCCTGGGGGAGAGAGACAAGGCCGCGACAGGAGCTGCGCCAGAGGGGGCGGAGCGGGCTGTGGAAAGCGCGGGGCTTTTCCCGCGCACGGGAAGAAAGGCGGGAAGGGGAACGAAGGAACGCAGATAGATTGGGGGACACCCACACGGGGAGGTCAAAGGGACGGCGGGGGAAGCCGGGGTCAGCAGGTGTCAGCTGACTTACGGGAGTGACATGGGGGGAGCAAAAAAGTTAGACAGGGGTCTAGCGGGGGGGAGGGGAGGGGGGAAGGGGGGTTGAAGGATTGCTGCTGCACTGGTCGAAAGGGAATGTGACACAGAAGAGGTGGTCGGGCGGGGGTCCCCCGTCTGGGGGACTGGAGGGTGAGGGAGGCGTGGACATGGGACTGGCCCAGAAAAGGAGATGGCTAGTCGGCGAGGGGGGGGCGGGGTGAGAGCCCCTCCAATCCGGCTGATAACGTGGAACGTGAGGGGCCTGAATGGGCCGGTGAAGAGGGCTCGAGTGTTCGCGCACTTCAAGGGACTGAAGGCAGACGTGGCCATGCTCCAAGAGACACACCTGAAGGTGGCGGACCTTGTCAGGCTAAGAAAGGGATGGGTAGGACAGGTATTCCACTCGGGACTGGACGCGAAGAATAGAGGGGTGGTAATATTGGTGGGAAAGCGGGTGTCATTTGAGGCCAAGACTATTGTAGTGGACAATGGAGGGTGATATGTAATGGTGAGCGGTAGGCTGCAAGGGACGTGGGTGGTGTTGGTAAACGTATACGCCCGAACTGGGATGATGCAGGATTCATGAAGCGCATGTTGGGGCGCATTCCAGACCTGGAGATAGGAGGCCTGATAATGGGAGGGGACTTCAATACAGTGTTGGATCCAGCACTGGACCGCTCCAAATCAAGGACTGGAAAGAGGCCGGCGGCGGCCAAGGTACTTAGGGGGTTTATGGATCAGATGGGGGGAGTGGACCCATGGCGGTTTGCAAGGCCGCAGGCCAGGGAATTTTCTTTCTTCTCCCATGTACACAAAGCCTACTCACGGATAGATTTTTTTTGTTCTGGGCAGGGCGCTCATCCCGAGGGTGGAGGGGACGGAGTATTCGTCCATAGCCGTTTTGGACCATGCCCCTCACTGGGTGGAACTGGAGCTGGGAGAGGAGAGGGACCAATGCCCGCTGTGGTAGCTGGATGTGGGACTGCAGGCGGACGAGGTGGTGTGTGGGTAGGTGAGGTGGTGTGTGGGAAGGTGAGGGGGTGTATCGAAAGATACTTGGAGGCCAACGACAATGGGGAGGTGAGGTTGGGGGTGGTATGGGAGGCGTTGAAGGCGGTGATCAGGGGAGAGCTAATCTCCATTAGGGCCCATAGGGAGAAGACAGAGGGCATGGAAAGGGAGAGGTTAGTGGGGGAGATTTTGAGAGTGGACAGGAGATACGCAGAGGCCCCGGAGGAAAGATTACTTGGGGAAAGACGACGGCTCCAGACGGAGTTTGACCTGTTGACCACAGGGAAGGCGGAGGCACAGTGGAGGAAAGCGCAGGGGGCGACCTACGAGTATGGGGAAAAGGCTTGTCGGATGCTGGCACACCAGCTCCGTAAGAGGATGGCAGCGAGGGAAATAGGGGGAGTCAGAGATGGAAGGGGTGCCACGGTTCGGAGTGAGACGAAAATAAACGAGGTATTTAAGGCCTTCTATGAAGAGCTGTACAGATCCCAGCCCCCAGCGGGGGAAGAGGGGACGAGATGATTCCTAGACTGGCTGAGATTCCAGAGTGTGGAGGAGCAAGAGGTGGCTGGTTTGGGGGCACCAATTGGGTTGGAGGAGCTGAGCAAGGGTTTGAGGAGGCCGATTTGGGTTGGAGGAGCTGAGCAGGCGGGGAAGGCCCCGGGACCGGACGGGTTCCCGGTGGAGTTCTACAGGAAGTACGTAGACCTGTTGGCCCCGCTATTAGTGAGGACCTTTAATGAGGCAAGAGAGGATGGGACACTGCCTCCGACAATGTCGGAAGCAACAATTTCTTTGATCCTAAAGCGGGACAAGGACCCACAGCAATGTGGATCGTACAGGCCGATCTCGCTCCTTAATGTGGATGCAAAGTTGCTGGCAAAAGTGCTGGCCATGAGGATCGAGGACTGTGTCCCGGGGGTGATCCATGAAGACCAGACGGGATTCGTAAAGGGCAGGCAATTAAATAGAAATGTGCGGCTGCTCTGAAACGTGATGATGATGCCATCGGTGGAGGGAGAGGCGGAGATAGTGGTAGCTATGGACGTGGAGAAGGCCTTTGACCGAGTAGAGTGGGAGTACCTCTGGGAGGTGCTGCGTAGGTTTGGGTTCAGGAGAGGGTTTATCAGTTGGGTTAATCTCCTTTACAGAGCCCCGGTGGCGAGTGTAGTGACGAACCGGCAGAGGTCGGAGTACTTTCGACTGTACCGAGGGACGAGGCAGGGGTGCCCCCTGTCCCCCCTGTTGTTCGCATTTGCGATCAAACCATTTGCCATGTCATTGAGGGAGTCTAATAAATGGAGTGGGGTGGTCCGAGGGGGAGAAGAGCATCGGGTGTCGCTATATGCGGATGACCTGTTGCTGTATGTGGCGGATCCAATGGAGGGGATGGTGGAGGTCATGCAGACTCTAAGGGAGTTTGGGGACTTTTTGGGCTATAAGCTCAATGTAGGGAAGAGTGAGCTCTTTGTATTACAGGCGGGGGACCAAGAAAGAGGGATAGGGGACCTACCGCTGAGGAGGGCGGAGGGGAGCTTTCGGTATCTGGGGATCAAGATAGCCAAGAGTTGGGGGGCCCTACATAAACTGAATCTGACCAGGCTGGTGGAGCAAATGGAGGAGGATTTCAAAAGATGGGACATGTTACCGCTTTCACTGGCGGGTAGGGTGCAGTTGGTCTAAATGGTGGTCCTTCCGAGGTTGCTGTTTGTGTTTCAGTGCCTTCCCATCGTGATCACTAACGCCTTTTTTAAGAGAGTAGGTAGGAGTATTATGGGGTTTGTGTGGGCGAACAAGACCCCGAGGGTAAGGAGAGGGTTCCTGGAACGCAGTCGGGACCGAGGAGGGTTGTCGCTGCCAAACCTGGGGAGCTACTACTGGGCAGCAAATGTGGCGATGATCCGCAAGTGGGTTATGGAGGGTGAAAGGGCGGCATGGAAGAGGATGGAGATGGCGTCCTGTAAAGGAACGAGCCTGGGGGCGTTGGTGACGGCACCGCTGCCGCTCTCGCCATCAAAGTATACCACGAGCCCGGTGGTGGCGGCAACGCTAAGGATCTGGGGCCAGTGGAGACGGCACAGGGGTGCAATGGGAGCATCGGTGTCGTCCCCGATCAGGGGTAACCACCGGTTTGTCCCAGGGAAGATGGACGGGGGGTTCCAGAGCTTGCATCGAGTGGGGATTAGAAGAATGGGGGACCTGTTCATTGACGGGACATTTGTGAGTCTAGGGGCACTGGAGGAGAAGTTCGAGTTACCCCCGGGAGACGCCTCTAGATATATGCAAGTGAGGGCTTTTGTGAGGTGACAGGTGAGGGAGTTCCCGTTGCTCCCGGCACAAGAAATTCAAGACAGGGTGATCTCGGGTGTATGGGTCGGGGAGGGCAAGGTGTCGGAAATACACCAGGAGTTGAAAGAAGAGCGGGAAGCGCTGGTAGAAGAGTTGAAGGGTAAATGGGAGGAGGAGCTGGGGTAAGAGATCGAGGAAGGTTTGTGGGCTGATGCCCTAGGTAGGGTTAATTCCTCCTCCTTGTGTACCAGGCTCAGCCTGATACAATTTAAGGTGGTTCACAGAGCTCACATGATGGGGGCGACGTTGAGCAGGTTCTTTGGGGTAGAGGACAGATGTGGAAGGTGCTCGGGGAGCCTGGCGTACCATGTCCATACGTTTTGGTCATGTCCGGCATTGGATTGGTTCTGGAGAGGAGTGGTGGGAGCAATATCACAGGGCGGAAGTCCGGGTCAAGCCAAGCTGGGGGCTACCACTATTTGGAGTAGTGGATGAGCCGGGAGTGCAGGAGGCGAAAGAGGCCGGCATTCTGGCCTTTGCATCCCTAGTAGCCCGACGAAGGATCTTGCTAATGTGGAAGGAGGCGAAGCCCCCGAGCGTGGAGGCCTGGATAAATGATGTGGCTGGGTTCATAAAGTTGGAGAGAATTAAGTTCGCCTTGAGAGGGTCTGCGCAGGGGTTCTACAGGCGGTGGCAACCGTTCCTAGACTATCTCGCGGAGCGTTAGAGGAAGGTCGGTCAGCAGCAGCAGCAACCTGGAAGGGGGTGCGGGGTGCGGGGGGGGGGGGGGGGACACGCCCTGGGAGGGGGGGGGAAGGGGGGACTGCCTGGGAGGGTGGACGAGCAAGAGATAACATGAAGGGTTGGGGAAACTGGTACGTACGGGAGAGAGCCAGTGTACAAGCTATGTAAATATATCATCTTGTCATGTATATATCTTGGTCCACGCGATTTCTTGCTCTTTTGTTAGCGGGGTAACGTGCCGGTCATTTCAGACGAGGATGAGGAGGAATTTCTTCTCTCAGAGGGTAGTGATTCTATGGAATGCTTATTGTTATTGTTTGTAAGGGAGAAAAATTGTGTTAAAAAACTTTAATAAATATATATATTTTCAAAAATCCACAACTCCACTTTGCCGCCTCATCCCCATAACCCTTGATTGCCTTACTGATGAAAAATCTGCCTGCCTCAGCCTTGAACGTATTTATTGATCAGGCCAACTCTCTACGGCAAAGCATTCTTTAGAATCGCTACACTCTGAGAGAAGAAATTCCTCCTCATCCTCGTCTGAAATGAGCGACACCTTACTCTGAGATTGTGGCCTATGGCCCTAGACTCACCCACAAGCCGAAACAACCCCTATAGTCTCCACTGTCAAACCCCTTAAGAACACTATATATCTCAGAAAGTTCACCACTCATTCTTCTAAACTCCAATGCGTGTCGGCCTAACCGACTTAAGCTCTGCCAATGTCAGTCTCTGAAGTGCAATTGGTCAGCGTGTTTGGCTGTTCACCGAAAGGCCTGTGATTGAAGGCCAGATTCTTCTTTTTCTGCTGACAGGTAGAGTAACGATGGGCCGAAAGGCCTCTTTCTGTGCTGTGAAATGCTACCTAGCTTTGAAAATCCCTCCATACTCGGGCTTAACCTAAAGAACCTTCTCTGGACTGCCTCCAAAATATCTATCCTTATATAAGGAGACCAAAACTGTTCACAACATTACAATATGCCCTGGTGGAATTTGTACTCCTGTGTCTGGAGTATTAGTTCAGACCTCCAGATTACCAGTTTTGTAATAATATTGCGAGACTATCCCAAAGACTGTAATATCATCACATCTAAAAGGTGGAACTATTGAACATTAAACACTGGATCACAGGTCTGGATCCTGTGCTCAGGTATCTGTTGTGGGAGGTGATATTGATTCTACTGAGACAAGACTGTTAACCTTCCATGGTTTGTTTTTTGACATTCTGAAATATTGCTCGAGGAATCTAAAGTTCAAACTCAGGGTCCAGTCTTACATGGGTCAATTTAATTTTCAGAGGCTGGTCTTTTATTAGTCTTGGGTCTTATGCTGACATGATGCTAATGGTGAATCGGATTCCATTGGCTCCATACAAAATATCAGTTATTCCAAAAATAGAGCAAGGCAGAAACATAAGTACAATTTGATCTTCCCACTGCATGAGCTGCACGATCAGAGCGGTTGGAAGCTGGGATTGTTTTCCTTTAACCGAGCAGGTTATGGCCAGGCCTGGTAAAAATGTTCAAAATTAAGAATTGTTTTGGTTGATTAATTAGGACGAAACTTGATTCACTGGCAGGAGGGTCAGAAAAAGAGGACACTGATTAATTAGATATTAATTAATCCCCCCCCCCCTCTATTTATAAACCGATCAAATTGCAACAGGACTAGACAGGGCGGATACAGAAAGGATGGTCCTGATGGTGGGGGAAGCTAGAACGAGGGGTCACCGTCTAAGAATACGAGGTAAACCATTTAGGATTGTGATGAGGAACAATATCTTCACCCTGGGAGCCGTGAATCTGTGGAATTCTCTACCATAGAACGAAGTTGAGTCGAAAGTATTGCATGTTTTAAAGAAACAGTTAGACATAGCTCTTGGGGATCAAAGCTCTAAAGGGACCAAATGAAACGGGGAAAAGCGGAGCAGGCTCGAAGGGCAGAATGGTCTACTCCTGCTCTATTTTTTATGTCACTGTATTACATCAAATCCGTTCTCAAGCCGAATGAGGCCCTGTCTTTATTTAAATTAAAGTAAACCTTGTCCCTGTCTATGCTACACTGTTCTGTTTCTGTTATACGCAATTAATACTACATTAGGCCATGCATAGCATTATATTACATTAAGTTCCGCCTCTTTTATGTTCCACAGGAATTTGTCTCTTTACATCACACTCGGGCCTAACTCTATTGATATTTTACCGGGCCATGTTCCTGTTGCCTGTCTCGATATAACGAATGATTGTATATATTTGCATGTTTGTACGAGTACAATCATTGTTGATTTGGAGATTATATTCATTTTTGTTAATACCTATAAGTAGTTCTATGAAATTTGTATTTGCTCTGCTATCATGTGGGTAATATTGAGTTTAATATTTTACCAACGTCCCAGTAATGAACTGGGCTTGAGGGACAGGTCTACATATGAACACCGGTGCACAGCACTTTCCAAAAGTTAATGGAAATCTCTGTTTTGTTCAAAATGTTGAATTTACTCTTGTGTTACACTCTACCATTGGAAAGTTGTTTTATGGCGAGGATAATTTTCCTGCCTCGTTTTATATTCACCAATCATCTGATACACTGGCAATGTTAGACAGATCAGTGGTCTCACAGAATCCCCAGATTGGCACCCACAGGATAAATGTCCACCCAATCATAGAACTCTCACCTGGCTAAGAAGAGCAAGTGAATTCTTTGCAAAAAGGTATTGACCGTTCGTGTAGGTGTTTATATAAAATATTGTTCTTAAGTTTTGCAACTGTAATCGATCATGGCGTAATGTTTTATTCAGAATTAATTGTTTCACTTTGCGATGTCTTCATGCATCTCGGCCCTAATCTCTGGTATGCATTCCGTACTCCTCCTTACCTCAATTCCTTTAATAAAATCATCCAATATAATCTGCCTCGTCGACCAAGTTTTTAATCATCTGACCTAATAAGTCTTTACACGTATATTAATCCAGACCCTACAGCAAGAATGACTGCACTTGAGCCTACCTCAGTTTATAATATTCCAGACCCTGAATCAATAATCACTGCTCGATATCCTATATCATTTAAGGGTAATCAACCTTTGTATCAGTGATTTCTGCACCAGAACCTGTCTCGGTTTATGCTAGTCTAGACCTTGCATCAGTAATCACTGCAATAGATCCAATCTCAGTCGCACTGTTGCTTCACATCGCCAGAGTCCCAACTGTGCACGTTCTCCCCGTGTCTGCGTGGGATTCCATCAGGTGCCCCGGTTACCCTCCACAAGTCCCGAAAGATGTGCTGTTCGGTAATTTGGACATTCTGAATTCGCCGTCTGTGTGCCCAAACAGGCGCCGGAATGTGGCGACTAGGATTTCTTCACAGTAACTTCATTGCAGTGTTAATGTCACCTTACTTGTGACAAAAATATTATTGGATTAGTTTAGGTTAATCTCCACCCTATATGAGTGATAATCGTTTCAGACCTTGTCATAGAGTCATGGAGAATTAGCGGTTTACAATACAGAAGGATGCCCTTCACCCACCATATCTGTGATGGCAATCAAGCACCTATCTATTCTAAGATCGTCCAGAGATGGTCTTCCTACCATAAAACCATAAGACACAGGAGCAGAATTCGACGACTAGACCACTCGAGTGTGCTGCGCATTTAATCACGACTGTTATGTTTCTCATAGCCTATTTACTGCCTTCTCGCCATAACCCCTGATCCCCTTATTCATCAAAAATCTATCTATCTCTGTCAGACTGGTTAGATAAAGGGAAAGATCCTTCGGCACTGCCACATCAAATGCTCACCACTCTGTGCAGCTCAGGTTAGATACAGGGTAATTTTTTTCTCTACAGTTCTCATTAAACCCTACAAAGTAATTGAATACCCCAACCACATTTTAGAGTAAAACTCCCTCTATATATTCCAATTAATTGGATTCGATCCATTTAGTTGGAAGTCAATGGGGTGAGATTGGGCTGAGAGAATATATTGGGCGCATGTTGACTTCAAGTTGTCGATTAAAGGCAATGGCCCATCGTGGAGAGACATGAGACAGAACCAGTTCGGAGAAAGACACAGATATCAGATACAGGAAAACGCTACGCACACATTTCGCATGTCAATATATTTCGAGATTAGAAGGACACTTTCCTAATTCTGAACATGGATGTCATCATGAATTTTTTCTCATATAACTGATAAAGAAACAAATGTCCAAAAACAATCACTACTGGAATCCGTTGATCTATTTGCATCTTTGCCTCTATTTCTGTGCTGTGTCGGTGGGGAAAAAGTTGTTATGTTTTTGTCAGTCTATAATCTAATCTGGGACTTCTATTTCTGTGTTTATTTACATAAACACCTCACTGGTCACAATGAAATGTCCATGACAGCAAAACGAGATAAACACAGTCACATTGATTAGTTTCAACTCAAAATAGCGGTTTATTTTAAGAATATTGACAGTTGGTTAAAATGAATAGAAACATCCATTAGAACAAATGTTACTTAATTGAAATAAAAACTACATTTAAATTAAGTATTCATTCTGAAAGTTCTGATGCCTCAATTAATGAAGCATCTTTAACCAGGCTGTTATTCCACTGAATATTAATTTGATTGAAATAGTCACCGATATAAACTAGATAAATTAAAACATCAGGCAGAGGAGTGACCGATAGTCACAGTAATCTCAGATCTTTCAACATATTACAACTTGCATTTTAAAATGTTAACATTTGGGAAGAGCTTGCTTTTGTAAAACGCTTTACCCGACCTCATGTCATCCCAACGCCCTTAAAACTCACTGATATATTTTGCTGAATTTAGTCACTGCTGTAATGTTGTAAACGGAGCAGGGAATGTGTGCACAGCAACTCCCACATACTGAGATGTGATAAGTGACCAGCTAATCTGTGATTTATTTTCAAGAACGGACATTGGTCGTGGATACCGGGAAAATCAGCTCTACTCTTTAGAATTATGTCAATGAGGTAATCCACCTGAAATGTGAATCTGTTTCTCTCTCTGCTGATGCTCACTGACCTGCTGAGCAGCCTTTTTTGTTGTTTTTGTTTTAGATTTCCGGAATCTGCAGCACTTTGCACAGTTTTTAACATTCATTCTCAGCCTATGACCCTCACTGGCAAAGTCAGCATTAACTGTCCATCCTGAGAAGCCGGATGTGAACCACCTTTTAGATAAGGTGCACATTGGACGGTTGAATTCACATTTGACTTTATGTAGCAGCTTCTCTTCGGCTGACTTGCTTGTTCGGCAATACCAGAGGTAGATAAGCGTCAACCACATCACTGCTGAACTAGTCAGATATAGGCCAGACAGGGTAAGGAGGGAAGATTTCTTCTCCTGAAGGATGTTGGTGAACCTGCTGAGCTTTGGGGAATTTCGATAACTTCATGAGCATTATGAATGACACGACGATTTTTATTTCTGATTTATTAATTAATTTAATTGAAAGTTCCCCCAGGTGCCATAAAACCATAAGAGGGAGGAGCAGCAGTAGGGACATCACGGTAGCACACGTGGATCGCATTGTGGCTTCACAGCGCCAGGGTCCCAGGTCTGATTCCCCTCTGGGTCACTGTCTGTGCGGAGTTTGCACGTTCTCCCCGTGTCTGCGTGGATTTACTCCGGGTGCTCCGGTTTCCTCCGACAGTCCAAAGACGTGCAGGTTAGGTGGATTGGCCATGCTAAATTGTCCGTAGTGTCCAAAAAATGGTTAGGAGGGGTTATTGGGTTACGGGGATAGGGTGGAAGTGAGGGCTTAATATGGGTCGGTGCAGACTCGATGGGCCGAATGGTCTCCTTCTGCACTGTATGTTATATGTTCATTTGGCCTGTCGGCCCATGGAATCTGATCTGGCATTCAATGAGATCGTGGCTGATCTGATAAAATCCCCAACTCCACGTTTCCGCCTTATCCACATAACCCTTGATTACCTTACTGATGAAAAATCTGACTGTCTCAGCCTTGAACATATTTATTGACCCGTCCTCTCCAATTCTCTGTGGAAAGAATTCCATAGAATCACTCCCCTCTGAGAGAATATATTCCTCTTCATCCTCGTCTGAAATGAGTGACACCTTACTCTGAGACTGTGCCCAATGGCCCTAGACTCTCCCACAAGCAGAAACAACCTCTAGCATCCACACTGTCAAGCGCCCTGAGAATATCAAATATCTCAGTAAGTTCGCCTCTCATTCTTCTAAACTCCAATGCGTGTAGGCCTTACTACTTAACCTCTCCTCCTGTCAGTCACTTTGGTGCAATTGGTCAACGTGTTTGGCTGTAATCCGAAATGTCTGTGGTTCAAGACCATCTAGGGCCGGATTCTTCTCTATTTGATGACAGGCGCAGTAACGATGGGCCGAAGGACCCCTTTCTGTGCTGTGAAATTCCAGCTGCATATGAAAATCCATCCGTATTCGAGATTAACCTAATGAACCTTCTCTGCACTGCCTCCAAAATATCTATCCTTAGGTAAGGAGACCAAAACTGCTCAAATCATTGCAGTATACCCTGGTGGAATTTGTACTCCTGCCTCTGGAGTAATAGCTCAGGTCTCCAGATTACCAGTCTAGTAATAATATTGCGAAGCACCCCTAAGATTGTAATATCATCACATCCAAAAGATGGAGCAACTGAACATAAAACGCTCCTTCTGCTTTGGATCACAGGTCTGGATCATGGGCTCAAGAACCTGTTGTGAGAGGTGATATTGATTCTACTAAAAGAACACTGTTAACCTATCATGGTTTGCATTTTGACATTACATTCTGAAATACTGCTTAGTGTATCTAAAGTTCAAACTCTTTAATTTAATTTTCAGAGGCTGGTCTTTTATTAGTCTGGTGTATTATCCTGACACGATGGTAATGGTGAATGGGAATTCCACTGGCTCCATATAAAACGTCAGTAATTCCAAAAATAGCATCTAAAAACAAGCAAGGCAGAAAAATATATACAACTTGATCCTCCCACTGCATCAGCTGCACGGTCAGAGCGGTTGGAAGCTGGGATTGTTTTCTTAAGAACCTCACAGTTTCTGGGCAGGCGTGGTAAAGACGTACACAATTCTGAAGGATTTTGTTTGATTAATTAGGAAGAAACGTCATTCACTGGCAGGAGGGTCAGAAATCAGCAGATACTATTTTCTGAAATATTAATTTCCCCCTCTGATTATAAAGCTATCAAATTGTAACAGGATTAGACAGGGCGGATGCAGAAAGGATGTTCCCGATTTTTTTTTTTTTTGGGGGGGGAGCTAGAACCAGGGGTCATAGTCTCAGGATACGGGGTAAACCATTTAGGACTGAGATGAGGAGCAATATCTTCACCCTGGGAGTCGTGAATCTGTGGTATCCTCTACCAGAGAACGAAGTTATGTCCAAACTATCGTATGTTTTCAAGAGGAAGTTCGATAAAGCTCTTGGGGATCAAAATTCTGAAGGGACCAAATGATATGGGGGAAAGTGGGAACAGGTTACTGATGATCAGCCCTGATCAGAATGAATAGCAGAGCAGGTTCGAAGGGCCGAATGGTCCACTCCTGCTCTATTTTCTATGCACTGTATTACATCAAATCTGTTTATTCTCGTGTTGAATGAGACCCTGTCTTTATTTATATTTAAGTAAACCCTGTCCTTGTCTATGCTACACTGTTCTGTTTGTGCTACACTCAATTAATACAACGCTAAACCATACATTGGATGATATTACATTAAGTTCGGCCTCTTTTATATTCCACAGGAATTTGTCTCTTTCCATCACAGCAGGACCTGTCCCTGTTCATATTATCATAGAATTTACAGTGCAGAAGGAGGCCATTCGGCCCATCGAGTCTGCACCGGCTCCTGGAAAGAGCACCCTACCCAAGGTCAACACCTCCACCCTATCCCCATAACCCAGTAACCCCACCCAATGCTAAGGACAATTTTTGGACACTAAGGGGAATTTATCATGGCCAATCCACCTAACCTGCACATCTTTGGACTGTGGGAGGAAACCGGAGCACCCGGAGGAAACCCACGCACACACGGGGAGGATGTGCAGTCTCCGCACAGACAGTGACCCAAGCCGGAATCGAACCTGGGACCCTGGAGCTGTGAAGCAATTGTGTTATCCACAATGCTACCGTGCTGCCCTCCAGACCATATTACACCAGACCATGTTCCTGTTGTCTGTCTCGATATTAAAATTATTGTATATATTTGCTTGTTTGTACAATAGAATCATTGTTGATTTGGAGATTATGTTAATTCTTGTTAATTAGTTGTATGACATTTGTATTTGCTCTGCTATCATGTGGGCAATATTGAGTTGAATATTTTACCAACGTCCCAGTAATGAACTGGGCTTGATGGACATGTCTATATGGGAAAACCGGTGCACTGCAATTTCCAAACGTTAACCGTGGGCAGCACGGTAGCATTGTGGATAGTACAATTACTTCACAGTTCCAGGGTCCCAGGTTCGATTCCGGCCTGGGTCACTGTCTGCGCGGAGTCTGCACATCCTCCCCGTGTCTGCGTGGGTTTCCTCTGGGTGCTCCGGTTTCCTCCCACAGTCCAAAGATGTGCAGGTTAGGTGGATTTGCCATGATAAATTGCCCTTAGTGACCAAAATTGCCCTTAGTGTTGGGTTAGGTTACTGGGTTATGGGGATAGGGTGGAGGTGTTGACCTTGGGTCGGGTGCTTTTTCCAAGTGCCGGTGCAGACTCGATGGGCCGGATGGCCTCCTTCTGCACTGTAAATTCTATGATATTAATGGAAATCTCTGTTTTGTTCAGAATTACGAATTTACTCTTGTGTTCAGGTGAGGAAGGAGCAGCGCTCCGAAAGCTAGTGACATCGAAACAAACCTGCTGGACTTTAACCTGGTGTTGTAAAACTTCTTACTATCCTTCCTTAGATACGGGGACCAAAACTGCTCACAATATTCCAAATGGGATGTGTCCCGAGCCTTATACATCAGAAGTGCATCCCTGCCCTTGTTTTCTAGCCCACTCAACATGAATGCCAACATGCATTTTCCTTTAAAACTGCCAATTGAACCTCCATGTTAACCTTAAGAATTTAAAAGCAAATTACTGCGGAGGCTGGACTCTGAAACAAAAGAGGAAATGCTGGAAAATCTCAGTAGGTCTGGCAGCATCTGTAGGGAGAGAAAACAGCACAGGTTTCGAGTCCAATGACTCTTTGGCAAACCATAGAGAATCCTGACCTAGAACTCCTAAGTCACTTTGTGCTTCTGATTTGCTAAGCCTTTTCCCAATAGAAAAATAGTCTATGCCCCTATTTTTCCAACCAAAGTGCACAACCTCAATCTCACACTTTTCTACGTTGCATTCCATCTGCCAATTCTTTGCCCACTTTCTTAGCCCGTCCAGGTCCTTCTGCAGCCTCCCTGCTTCCTCAACACAACCTGTCCCTCTACATACCTTTGTATCATCTGAAAACGTAGCAGCAGTGCCCTCAGTTCAATAAAAATAAAAATCTTTATCAGTGTCACAAGTAGGCTCACATTAACACATGAAGTTATGGTGAAAATCTTCTAGTCGCCATAGTACAGCACCTGTTCAGGTACACTGAGGGATAATTCAGAATGTACAATTCACCTAACAGGACATCTTTCGGAACTTGCGAGAGGAAACCGGAGCACCCGGAGGAAACCCACGCAGACACGCGGGGAACATGCAGACTCCGCACAGACAGTGACCCAAGCCGGGAATTGAAACCGGTTCCCTGGCGCTGTGAAGCAACAGTGCTAACCACTGTGCTACCATGTCGCCCTGTTCATTTATCTAGATCATTAATGCATACTATGAATAGCTGTGGTTCTAACACTGACCCTCCTTGAAAAAGACCCCTGTATCCACACTCTCTACCTTCTGTCGTCATCCAATCCTCTCTCCATGCCAGTATCTTTCCCATAACACCATGGGCTGTTATCTTATTTAACAGCCTCCTGTATCATATTGTCAAAGGCCCTTTGGAAATCCCAATTGATCACGTCCACTGGTTCTCCTTTGTCGAACTTCCTTGTTACCTCCTCAATGAATTCTAATTGATTTGTGAGGCATGATCTCCCATTGAAGAATCCATGCTGACTCAATCCTATTTTATTATGCATTTCTCAATACTCCGAAATCTCATCCCTAATTTTTAATAATAATAAATGTAGAGTATCAATTCTTTCTTTCCAATTGAGCGGCAATTTAGCTTGGCCAATTCACCTACCCTGCACATCTCTTTGGCTTATAGGGGTGAGACCCATACAGAAATGGGGAGAATGAGCAAACTCCACACGGACTGTAACCCGGAGCCAGGATCGAACACGGGTCCTTGGTGCCGTGAGACAGCAGTGCTAATCACTGCGCCACAGTGGTTCCCTCACTCTCATCCTTAATAATACTCTAAAATCTTACCAACAACCAAACTCAAGCTAACCAGCCTATAATATCCTGTCTCCTGCCTCCCTCCCTTCATAAACAGGGGTGTTACATTAACCATTTTCCAATCCTCTGGGACCGTCCCTACCGCCAGTTAATCGTGAAAGTTTACCACCAATGCCTCCACGATGTCCTCAGCGATCTATTTTAGAACCTTGGGCAGTAGTCCATCCGGTGGGTGTGAATTATCCACTTTCAGACCTTTCAGTTCCCCCAGCACCTTCTCTTTAGTGATGGCCCCTTCATTCACCCCTCTCCCCTGACTGCTGAAGGTCTGGTATCCCACTGGTGTCTTCCACTGTAAAGAAAAGTGCAAAGTACCTATTCAGTTCCCCTGACATTTCTTTGTTCCCTATTACTACATCTGCAGCCTCAGTGGTCCATTCTTGCCTCGCTTCTACCTTTTATGTATCGGGAAAAATCTCTCAGCAATATTATTATATGTTATTAGCCATCTTACACTCATATTTAATCTCTGCACCCCCCTTATTGATTTTTAGTTGCCCTCTGCTTGCTTTGAAAAGCTTCCCAATCCTCTGGCTTCCCAATAATCTTCGCCACATTGCATGCTTTTTAGTTTGCTTTCATGCTGTCATTGAATTCCCTCGTCAGCCATGTTTCCTCCGCTTTAGGATTAATTTATGTTGTCCTTGCTAATAATCCCCCCAAACTCCTCTCATTGCTGTTCAACTGTCTTCCCTGCTTGGCTCATTTTCCAATCAACTCTGGTCAGCTCCTCCCTCATAACTTCGTAGTTACCTTTAATCATCTGATTCCAACTTCTCCCTCTCAAACCGGAGGGTAGATTCTATCATATTGTGGGCACTGTCCCGAAAGGTTCCTTCACCTTAAGTTCCCTAATAAAATCCACCTCATTACATAATGCCAAATCCAGAATTCCTTGTTTCCTAGTAGGTTCTGTCTCAAGCTACTCCAAAAAACCATCTATTTCACATTGCAAAATTCCTTTCCTTGGGATCCGCTACCAACCTGATTTTCCCCAATCCAACTGCATATTGAAGTCCCCCATGATTATTGTAATATTGCCTTTCTTACATGCATTTTCTGTCTCCTGATTTATTTTCTGCCCCACATTCTGATTCCTGCTCGGGGACCTGAACAAAATACCCAACAGGGTATTTTTTCCTTTGCGGTTCCTCAACGCCACCCACAGAGATTCTATACCTTCTGACCCTATATTGCTTCTTGCTACTGAGTTAATTTCATTCCATACTAACAATGTAACCTGATCCTTCTGCCCGTCTCCCTATCCTTTCGTTTGGACACCTATCCTTGTATATTTAGATCCCAGCTCTGATCCCCTTGTAGCCACGTCTCTGTGATGTCCACAACACCGGACCAGCTAATTTCAATGTGCGCAGTGAGTTCATTTACCTTATTCCATATGATGCACACATTTAGGTACAACGCCCTCTGTCCTGCGTTGACCACCCCCTTCTCACCTTGTCCTCTTTTCTGCTGTGCCCGAAGTTGGATACCTGCCACTTTTGTACATATTCTTCCACAGCCCATTTAATCGCATGAACATCAATTTTGCTCACTTTTCAAATATGACACGGACATTAAGACAATGGTCCCAGACCTCTCCATTTCCTGCGCCCATCAAAATTCCAAGGGCAGATTTAGTAACGCTCTTCTTGTCTAAAATATCGCGTCAAATTCTCGCAAGTCAGGTACAGCAGGCGGTTGTGTACAGAGAAAAGCTTCCTGCACACTGACCCAGCAAACACTCTCAGGCCAAATACATTACAGGATTCGATCAAAAATAACGCTTCCTGAAACCTGTCCCATTATACACTCCCAGGGCACCAACAGTAAAGATTTAGTTACCGAGCAAACTGCCATTGACAATCTCCCCTCGAACACGCGGACAGGTACAGTACAGAGGAAAGCACTCTTCGCAACATCCGCTATCTAACATGTGAAGGACAGGTAAAGCACATGTAAGGAACATAGTAAAGCTTCCTCTTTGCCGCACCATTAGATACTTGCAGGGCAGGAAAATCGCGGGGTTATGTAGAGAGTTCAGTTCCCCATACTCCGTCCCATTAATTGGTGTATAAAACACAGGAATTATTTGTGTGTTTGTACAGGAGTTTGGTGTGAATATGTGCACACACACACAAACACACAGAAAAAGACAACATATGTCTTCATATATATAATCTCAAACCTGTAAGGGTGAGCATAACACTCAGCCCTATATTGATCAACATTAATCTTGGGCCGACCCTTCAATCGACCATATCTCGTATTGTGCGAATCTATACCGGGAATCAGTAATCACTGCATTAGACCGTATCTCGGATTTCGGTCATCTAGACCCTGTAGCATTAATTACCACATAGAATATGACTCACTTTGTATCAATCTCGACCCTGCATTAGCAAATAGTGCATTAGACCCCTGTCTAAATTTACATTAATCTAGACCCCCCGCGCACCACCCCCCCCCCCCCCCTCCCCGCCATCAGTAATCACTGAACCCGGTTCTGACTCAGTTTATATTAATCTAGACCCTGTATCAGCAATTAGTGCATTATACCCCTGTCTAAATCTACCTTATTGTAGACCCCTTCCCCCACCAATAATCACTGACCTCGGCCCTGTCTCAGTTCAAATTAATGTCGACCCTGTATGATTAATTACTGCACTAGTCCCTGTTTCAGTTTGGATATATTTTAGGATTTGTGGCATTACATAGAAACATAGAGACATAATCAATAGGTGCGGGAGTAGGCCATTCGGCCTCCTCTTCTATTCATTATGATCACATGGCTGATCATCCAACTAAACATACTGTTCTCGCTTTCCCTCCATATCCTATGATCCATATAGCTACAAGAGCTATATATAATTCCTTCTTGTAACGATACACTGCTTTGGCCTCAACTGCTTCCTGTGATCGAGATTTTCTCCCCATCTCAGTCCTAAATGGTATGCCCGATATCCTTAGACTGTGCCCCTTATTCTGGACTTCCCTCCATTAATCATTGCTGCACACCCTATCTCAGTTATTATGAATATACACCCTGCAATCGTAACCACTGCATTAGCACACTTTCCCAGTTATAATGAATCCCGGTCTGTCGGTATACACTGCACTACACCGTCTCCACTTGTATTAATCAACCCCCAGTTTTAGTAATTCCTGTACACCTCCGGCTCTGTTTATTTAATGCCAGTTCTGTGCCTGTAAATGTTGCGCTACAGATTGTTTTAGTTACTACTGTGCGAGACAATGCCATTATTAAGAGTGCAATGGGTTGCATTTCATTTATTACCGCGCTCCCCCATCGCTCGGTTTGAAATAAAATAGGTCCTTTCTCACTTCTCTCTAAATTATACCCTCTCAGAGTTTATATCTTTTGATATTATAACAGTTATTAAGGCACTAGATCATGTGCCCCCTGTAATTTACTCTACTTGAGTTTTTACTGTAGTTAAACTACCTCTTTAGTTATATTTTATGACACAGTGTGTTCCGCAGTATTACACTGAGCTCTGCTTCAATTATCATTGTACTTAACCGTGTAACATCATTTGTTACCCTAGGTCTTGTCTTTGTAATGATTGTACTGGCCATATTTCGTTTTACCTTTGTATCTGTGTATGTAATGCTATCTGCAGTTAAACCTTTGAATAAGAAGGACCATGTTTCTATACAAACTACAAGGGCAGCACGGTAGCATTGTGGATAGCACAATTGCTTCACAGCTCCAGGGTCCCAGGTTCGATTCCGGCTTTGGTCACTGTCTGTGCGGAGTCTGCACATCCTCCCCGTGTGTGCGTGGGTTTCCTCCAGGTGCTCCGGTTTCTTCCCACAGTCCAAAGATGTGCAGGTTAGGTGGATTGGCCATGATAAATTGCCCTTAGTGTCCAAAATTGCCCTTAGTGTTGGGTGGGGTTACTGGGTTATGGGGATAGGGTGGAGGTGTTGACCTTGGGTAGGGTGCTCTTTCCAAGAGCCGGTGCAGACTCGATGGGCCGAATGGCCTCCTTCTACACTGTACATTCTATGATAATCTATGATCCTTTCTCAGTTATGACTGCAAGAGATTGTGTTTACTACTTTTTAAAATAAATTTAGAGTACCAATTATTATTATTTTTTCAATTAAGGGGCAAGTTAGTGTGGCCAATCCACATACCCTGCACATCTTTGGATTGTGGGGATGAAACCCACTCAGACATGGGGAGAATGTGCAAATTCCACATGGACAGTGACCCAGGGCCAGGATTCGAATCCGAGTCCTCAGTGCCATAGGCAGCAGTGCTAACCACTGTGCCACATGCCGCCTGTGTTTTCTACTTTATCCAATAGGTGCAGTCACGTTCAGAAATGCACTGAGCCACTTCCGCTTGCGGCTATGCTGAGGTAGGTCGCACGTTTGGCAGCTCCCGCCAGGAACGGACTTTCGGGCTCTTTCGAGGGGCCCCAACGGCAATTGTTCGACGGTTCCCAGTGTGGGTAGGTGACAGTAAGGTTCCCCGGCACTGTATGGATTGGACCAGGAGTGGAGCGGTTACGAAAGTGATTTTGGTGCAGCAGAAACTGCGAGGGAGGAGAAGCAAGATGGCGGCGGATGGAGACCAAGCAGCATGGGCGCAGTGGCCGCAGGAGCAGCAGGAGTTCCTCAAATGCTGCTTTGTGGAGCTGAAGGCAGAAATGCTGGCGCCAATGAAGGCGTTGATTGAGAAGCTGGTGGAGACCCAGAAGGCCCAAGGGGCGGCGATCCGGGACATGCGGCAAAAAGCCTTGGAGAATGAGGACGAGATCTTGGGCCTGGCGGTGAAGGTGGAGGCGCACGAGGCGCTGCACAAGAGGTGGCAGGAAAAATTTGAGGACCTGGAGAATAGGTCGAGGAGGAAGAATCTTCGGATTCTGGGTCTCACTGAAGGAGTGGAGGGGTCGGATGCCGGGGCATATGTGGTCATGATGCTCAATTCACTTATGGGTGTGGGAGTTTTCCCGAGGCCCCTGGAGCTGGATGGGGCTCATCGGGTCCTGGCAAGGAGACCCAAAGCCAACGAGCCGCCAAGGGCTGTAGTGGTGAGGTTCCACCGCTTTATGGACAGAGAGTGCGTCCTGAGATGGGCCAAAAATGAACGGAGCAGCAGGTGGGAGAACACGGAGATCCGAATCTACCAGGACTGGAGTGCGGAGGTGGTTAAGAAGAGGGCTGGTTTCAACCGGGCTAAGGCAGTTCTCCATTGGAAGGGGGTGAAGTTCGGGATGCTGCAGCCAGCGCGATTGTGGGTCACGTTCCAAGATCGGCACCACTATTGTGAGATGCCTGATGAGGCGTGGAATTTTATCCAGTCTGAAAAGTTGGACTCGAACTGAGGGTTTGTCACGGGGGTGGGGGGGGGGGTGGGGGGGGGGGGGTTTACGGTGTTTACTGCGTTTTGGAAATGTTCTTTTTGTTTTGGTGCTGGATGGGGATGGATGAATGGATTTGATGTGGGGGCTGTGTGAGAGTGTGGGCGTTGGTGTTGGAGGGGCAGGGCCCCGCAGAGGAAGAGGGGGGGTGGAGGCCCGGGGTTGGGGAGATGGGATAAGGCCGCAAAAATGAGCTGCGCCAAAGGGGGCGGGGCCAGCTCAGACGGGAAGCGTGGGCTTTTTCCGCACTAGGGAAGGAAGCGGGCGGGGCCGGGGGAAGGGCGGTGCTGGAGAGGAGCACACACTGATTGCCAAGGGGAGGTGGGGGGATTCTCACCCTGGGGACCCGATGGATTGGCTGGAGAGGCCGGGGTCAGCAGGAGTCAGCTGACTTACGGGAGAGTCATGGGGTTAGCAAAATGGCTATATGAGGATCTAGCGGGGGGGGGGGTGGGGGGTGAACTGGGTTGTTGCTACATTGGCCAACGGGCAAGCTGGAGGGAGGAGAGGTAGTCGGGGCGGGGGTCCGCCGCCTGGGGGACTGGAGGGTGCGGGAGGCGTGGGCACCTGGCTGGCCTAAAAAAGGAGATGGCTAGTCGGCAGGGGGGGGGGGGTGCGAGTAGCCCCCTGATCCGGCTGATAACTTGGAATGTGAGGGGCCTGAATGGGCCGGTCAAGAGGGCCCGGGTGTTCACGCACTTAAAGGGACTGAAGGCAGACGTGGTTCTGGTCCAGGAGACACATCTGAAGGTGGCAGATCAGGTTAGGCTGAGAAATGATGGGTACGGCAGGTCTTTCATTCAGGGCTGGATGCGAAGAACAGAGGGGTTGCAATACTGGTGGGGAAGCGGGTGTCGTTCGAGGCACTGAATTTTGTGGTGGATAATGAAGGTCGATATGTGATGGTGAGTTGTACGTTGCAGGTGATGCAGGTGGTACTGGTGAATGTATATGCCCCGAATTGGGATGATGCCGGATTTATGAAACGCATGCTGGGTCGGATTCCGGATCTGGAAGTAGGAAGCTTGTTAATGGGGGTGGGGGGGGGGGGGGGGACTTCAACACAGTGCTGGACCCAGCACTGGACCGTTCTAGGTCCAGGACTTGTAAGAGGCTGGCTGTGGCCAAGGTGCTCAGGGGGTTTATGGACCAGATGGGGTGAGTGGATCCATGGAGGTTTGCCAGGCCGCTGGCCAGGGAATTTTCCTTTTTTTCCCACGTCCATAAAGCCTACTCCCGTATAGATTTCTTCATCTTCAGTAGGGCACTAATCCCGAAAGTGGTGGGAACGGAATATTCAGCCATAGCCATCTTGGATCACGCCCCGCATTGGGTGGAACTGGAGTTGGGAGAGGAGAGGGACCAGCGCCCATTGTGGCGCCTCGATGTGGGAATGTTGGCGGATTAGGGGGGGTGCGGGCGGGTTCCGGGGTGCATTGAAAGATATTTGGAGGCCAACGACAATGGGGAGGTGCAGGTGGGGGTAGTCTGGAAGGCGTTGAAGGCGGTGGTCAGGGGAGAGCTAATCTCCATTAGGGCCCACAGGGAGAAGAGAGAGAGGAGGGAGAGGGAGAGGTTGGTGGGGGAGACTTTCAGGGGGGACAGGAGCTTTGCAGAGGCCCCCGAGGAGGGGCTACTTAGGGAGTGACAGAACCTCCAGACGGAATTCGACCTGATGACTACGGGGAAAGCAGAGGCACAGTGGAGGAAAGCGCAAGGGGCGGCGTATGAGTATGGGGAGAAGGCGAGTCGGATGCTGGCACATCAGCTTCGTAAGAGTGTGGCAGCGAGGGAGATTAGTGGAGTTCGGGATAGAGGGGGGAATACGGTGCGGAGTGCGGTGAGAATAAACTAGGTATTTAGTGACTTCTATGGGGATCTGTACAGATCTGCGCCCCCGGCGGGGGAGGAGGGGATTCGATGGTTCCTAGATCAGCTGAGGTTCCCGAGGGTAGAGGAGGAGCAGGTGGTCAGGCTGGGGGCACCGATTGGGCTGGAGTAGCTGGTTAAATAATTGGGGAGCATACAGGCAGGGAAGGCCCCAGGGCCGGATGGGTTCCCGGTTGCATTCGACAGGAAATACGTGGACCTGCTGGACCCGTTGCTCGTGAAAACTTTTAATGAGGCGAAGGAGGAGGGGACCCTGCCCCCGACAATGTCCAGGGTGCTGATTTCTTTGATTTTGAAGCGGGACAAGGATCCATTGCAATGTGGGTCGACCGACCTCGCTCCTCAATGTTGACGCTAAGTTGCTGGCGAAGGTTCTGGCTACGAGAATTGAGGACTGTGTCCCGGGGGTGATTCATGAGGACCAGACGGGATTTGTGAAGGGTAGGTAGCTGAATACTAATATGCGGAGGCTCCTCAATGTGATTATGATGCCCTCGGTGGAGGGGGAAGCAGAGGTAGTGGCTGCTATGGACGCGGAGAAGGCCTTTGATCGGGTGGAGTGGGAGCATCTTTGGGAAGTGTTGCAGAGGTTTGGTTTCGGGAGGGGTCCATAAGTTGGGTCAGGCTACTATATAGAGCCCCTGTGGCGAGTGTGGCTATGAACCGGCGGAGGTCGGATGAATTTCGGCTGTAGCGGGGACGCGGCAGGGGTGTCCCATATCCCCCTTGTTGTTTGCACTGGCAATTGAGCCACTGGCCATGGCACTGACGGAATCCAGGAAATGGAGGGGATTGGTTCCGGGGGAGAGGAACACCGGGTGTTGTTGTATGCTGATGACCTGTTGTTGTATGTTGCGGACCCAGTGGAGGGGATGGCGGTGGTCACGCAGATCCTTAGGGAGTTTGGGGACTTTTCGGGGTATAAACTCAACGTAGGGAAGAGTGAGCTCTTTGTGGTGCATCCAGGGGACCAGGGAGGGGGATAGACGAGCTACCACTGAAGAGGGAGGAAAGGAGCTTTCGGTACCTGGGGATACAGGTAGCTAGGAGTTGGGGGGCCCTGCACAAGCTCAATTTGATGCGGTTCGTGGAGCAGATGGAGGAGGATTTAAAAAGATGGGATATGCTGCCACTGTCACTAGCGGGTAGGGTGCAGTCGATCAAAATGACGTTCCTTCCGAGGTTTCACTTTGTGCTCCACTGACTTCCCATTTTGATCCCCAAGGCCTTTTTCAAATGGGTAAGCAGGAGCTTCATGGGATTCGTGTGGGCGAATAAGACCCCGAGGGTGAAGAGAGTGTTTCTGGAGCGTAGCAGGGACAGGGGGGTCTGGCGCTGCCGAATCTATGTGGCTATTATTGGGCAGCCAATGTGGCGATGATCCGTAAGTGGGTAATGGAGGGAGAGGGTGCAGCGTGGAAAAGTCTAGAGATGGCGTCCTGTGTGGGCACGAGCCTGAGGACGCTGGTGATGGCACCGCTGTCACTCCCGCCAACAAGGTACACCACGGGTCCTGTGGTGGCGGCGACGCTGATGATCTGGGGGCAGTGGAGGCGGCACCGGGGCGAGGTGGGAGCCTCGGGTTGGTCCCCGATTCGGGAGAATCGTTGGTTCGTCCCGGGAAGGATGGATGGGGGGTTTCGGAACTGGCATCGGTCAGGGATTAAAAGAATGGGGGACCTGTTCATCGATGGGACGTTTGCGAGCCTGTGGGCTGCTGGAGGAGAAATTTGGGCTACCCCCGGGGAACGCTTTCAGGTAAATGCAAGTTTGTGAGGTGGCAGGTGAGGGAATTCCCGCTGCTTCCAACACGTAGGATTCAGGACAGGGTGATTTCGGGTGTATGGGTTGGAGAAGGCAAGGTTTTGGTAATTTACCAAGAGCTGCAGGAGGAGTTAAAGGGCAAGTGGGAGGAGGAGCTTGGGGAGGAGATAGATGAGGGTCTGTGGGCTGATGCCCTGAGTAGGGTTAATTCTTCCTCCAAGGTTGAGTAGGTTCTTTGGGGTGGAGGACAGATGTGTGAGGTGCTCCGGAAGCCCAGCAAATCACGCCTGGGCATGCCCGGCGCTGGATGGGTTTTGGAGGGGTTTTGCGAGGACTATGTCGAAGCTGGTGAATACCCGGGTCAAGCCGAGCTGGGGGTTCGCAGTATTTGGGGTATTGAACAAGCCGAGACTGCAGGAGGCGAAAGAGGCCGAAATTCTGGCCTTTGCATCCCTGATAGCCCGGTGGAGGATTTTGTTACTGTGGAAAGATGCGAAGCTTGCCTTGCAAGGGTCTGTGCAAGGGTTTTTCAGGCGGTGGCAACCGTTCCTAGCCTATCTCGCTGAGCGTTAGGAGGAGGTCAGCAGCAGCAACCCGGGCGAGGGGGGGGGGGATGGAGGGGGGAGGGGAGATTTCTTTTGGGGTGGCCAGATGGTGGGGGATGAATGTAATGCGACATGAATCCCAGGTCCCGGTTATAGATGGATAATCATCCCCCACCATCTGGCCTGCGAAATCCTACCAACTGTCCTGGCTTGACACAATTCACACCTCTTTAACCTGGGGTTACCCAATGTCTGGATCTGTAAAGATTTAATCACCTCGTATTCCAAGCATTGTCTGGCACCTTTGAATCTGTCTTTGTATATGTTTCTGGAACATACCTCTTCATTCACCTGAGGAAGGAGCAACGCTCCGAAAGCTAGTGACATCGAAACAAACCTGTTGGACTTTAACCTGGTGTTGTAAGACTGTGCTCACCCCAGTCCAACGCCGGCATCGCCACATCATGATATTATTGTGTCAGATTCTGTTTCATTCACGGCTGAAGTCTTCTGTGTCTCATTTTATATTACAAACGGTCCTACCCCACAGCATAATGTACCTGATGTTTTTTCATTGGTTACCGCACAATCAAAATCCTGGGAGTTATCATTTGTTTTTTTAAATTTAGAGTACCCAATTCATTTTTTCCAATTAAGGGGCAATTTATTGAGGCCAATCCACCTAGCCTGGACATCTTTGGGTTGTGGGGGTGAAACCCACACAGACACGGGGAGAATGTGCAAACTCCACACCGACAGTGACCCAGAGCCGGGATCGAACCTGAGAGCTTGGCGCCATGAGGCAGCTGTGCTGCCCTCTGGGAGTTATCATTGACCGGAAACTGGACGAGTCAGACAAATGACGTGGTTGCCAGAGCAGTCCAATGTTTAGGAATCCTGGAGCGAGTAACTGACTTCCTGATTGCCCAAAGCCTGTCCATCGTCTGCAAAGCAAAATTCAGGAGTGTAATGGAATATTCTCCACTTGTCTAGAGTGCAGCTTCAACAAACCTCAAGAAGCTTTACACCATCCAGGACAAAGCAGTCCGCTTGACTGGTGCCATCCACAGAATGTACTGTAGGAACAAATCAAGGTTCCATAGTCAGCACCTAATATACCCCACGGTAACAAGCATCAACAAGGACAAGAGCAGCAGATACCTTGGAACACCTGGAGGTTCCTCTCCAAGTCATTCACCATCTTGACTCGGAAGTATATCGTCATTCCTTCACTGTGGCTGGGTAAAAATACTGAAATTCTCTCGCTAATAGCAGTACGGGTGTAACTGCATGTCAGGGACTGCAGCAAGTCAAGAAGGCAGCTCACCACCACCTTCTGAATGGCAACTAGGAATGGGCCATAATTCCTGACCCAACCAGCGATGCCATATCGCGCAAATGGATGAAAGAAATAACGGTTGTCTAATAGATAGATAGATAGATAGATAGATGGACAGATAGAAAGATAGATAGATAGATGGATGGATAGATAGATAGATAGATAGTTGGTAGGTAGGTAGATAGTTAGATAGATAGGTATCTAGATAGATAGATAGGTGGATAGATTGATGGATTGATAGATGGATGGATAGTTAGTAGGTAGGTAGATAGATAGATAGATAGGTAGGTAGGTAAATAGATAGATAGATAGATAGATAGATAGATAGATAGATAGAAAGATAGATAGATTTTTTTAAAAATTATTAAACGTTTTCATAAAATATCAATAACAAAATGAGAAAAAAAAGAACCCAACAGGGTTAAGTACAAAACACAGTCCAGAGAAGCAACCCTCCACACCCCCCTCCCCCCTGTACATAAATAATAAATTAACATTAACACCCCAACTTACACAACTGGTATATACAACCCCTCAGACCCTTCGGTGTAAATAACAAAACAGTAATCAAGTAACCCCCCCCCCCCACTCTCCGAGCTGCTGCTGCCATTGACCAATGTCTATCGTTCTGCCAGAAAGTCTACGAACGGTTGCCACCGCCTAAAGAACCCTTGTAGCGACCCTCTGAAGGCGAATTTCACATGCTCCAATTTAATGAACGCCGCCATATCGCTGATCCAGGATTCCACGCTTGGGGGCCTCACATCCTTCCACTGAAGAAGAATCCTTTGCCGGGCTACCAGGGATACAAAGGCCTGAATACCGGCCTCGTTCGCCTCCTGCACTCCCGGCACCTCTGCCACCCCAAATATTGCGAGCCCCCAGCCCGGTTTGACCCTGGATCCTACTACCCTCGACACCGTCCTCGCTACGCCCTTCCAAAATTCCTCCAGCGCTGGGCATGCCCAGAACATATGGGTGTGATTTGCTGGGCTCCCTGAGCACCTAACATACCTATTCTCACCCCCAAAAAACCGGCTCATCCTTGTCCCGGTCATGTGTGCCCTGTGCAGCACCTTAAACTGTATGAGGCTGAGCCTCGCGCATGATGAGGAAGAGTTCACCCTCCCCAGGGCATCTGCCCACGTCCCTTCCTCAATCTCCTCTCCCAACTCCTCCTCCCACTTACCTTTTGCCTCCACCACCGAGGCCTCCTCCTCCTCCTGCATCACCTGATAAGTTTCCGAGATCTTCCCCACTCCCACCCCCACCCCACCCCCCCGAGAGCACCCTGTCCTGTACTGTGTGTGGCAGTAGCCGTGGGAATTCCACCACCTGCTGCTTGGCAAACGCCCTTACCTGTAAGTACCTGAAGCTGTTCCCAGGGGCGAGCCCGTACTTCTCCTCCAGCTCACCCAGACTCGCGAACTTCCCGTCCACAAACAGGTCCCCCAACGTACGAGTCCCTGTCCTGTGTCACCCCAAAAACTCTCCATCTGTTCTTCCTGGGGCGAACCGGTGGTTGCCCCCTATTGGGGTCCATGCCGAGGCCCCAACATCCCCCCCTGTGCCGTCTCCACTGACCCAAATTTTGAGGGCCGCCGCCACCACCGGGCTCGTGGTGTACCTCCTTGGAGGGAGTGGCAGCAGCGCCGTTGCCAGCGCCCCCAGACTCGTACCCACACAAGACGCCGTCTCCAGCCCCTTCCATGCAGCCCCATCCCCTTCCATCACCCACTTGCGCACCATCATCGCATTGGCGGCCCAGTAGTACCCACAGAGATTGGGCAGCGCCAGTCCCCCCCTATCTCTACTCCGCTCCAGGAACACCCTTCTCACCCTCAGAGTAGCTCGCGCCCACACAAACCCCATTATACTCCTATTAACCTGAAAAAAGCCTTCGGGATAAACAGGGGGAGGCACTGGAACAGGAACAAAAACCTTGGGAGCACCGTCATTTTGATTGACTGAACCCTACCCACCAAGGACAGCGGCAACGCGTCCCACCTCTTGAACTCCTCCTCCATTTGCTCCACCGGTCTTGTAAAATTAAGCCTATGCAGGGCCCCCCAGCTCCTGGCCACCTGGACCCCCAAATACCTGAAGCTCCTCTCCGCCCTTTTTAGTGGGAGATCGCCAATTCCCCTCTCCTGTCCCCTGGATGAACTACGAACAGCTCGCTCTTCCCCTTGTTGAACTTGTGCCCCGAAAAGTCCCCAAACTCCCTAAGAATCCTCATTACCTCCGGCATTCCTCCCACCGGGTCCGCCACATACAGCAGCAGGTCGTCCGCATAAAGTGACACCCTATGCTCCTCCCCACCCCGCACCAACCCCCTCCAGTTCCTTGACTCCCTCAGTGTCATACCCAGGGGTTCAATCGCCAGTGCAAAGAGCAGGGGGGATAGGGGACACCCCTGTCTCGTCCCTCGGTGCAACTGAAAGTACTCGGACCTCCTTCTGTTTGTGGCCACACTCGCCATCGGGACCTCATACAACAGCCTAACCCACCTGACAAACCCCTCCCCAAACCCGAATCTCTTCAGCACCTCCCACATGTACTCCCACCCTATCGAAGGCTTTCTCAGCGTCCATCGCTACCACTATCTCCACCTCCCCCTCCCTCGCCGGCATCATGATAACGTTCAAAAGCCTCCGCACATTCGCGTTCAACTGCCTCCCCTTCACAAACCCCGTCTGGTCTTCATGGATGACCTATGGCACAGAATCCTCAATCCTCGTGGCTAACACCTTCGCCAGCACCTTGGCATCTACATTTAGCAAGGAAATCCATCTGTAAGACCCACATTGCAGGGGATCCTTGTCCCGCTTAAGGATCAAGGAGATCAGTGCCCGGCACATTGTTGGGGGCAAAACTCCCCCCCTCTCTTGCCTTATTGAAGTTCCTGACTAACAGCGGGTCCAACAGACCCATATATTTTTTATAGAATTCGACCGGGAAACCGTCCGGCCCCGGTGCCTTCCCCGCCTGCATGCTTCCTATCCCTTTGATCAGCTCCTCCAGCCCAATCGGAACCCCCAATCCCACCACCAGTCCCTCTTCCACCTTTGGAAACTCAATTGGTCCAGGAAGCGGCCCATCCCTCCCTCCTCCCGTGGGGGCTCGGATCGGTACAATTCCTTGTAAAAGTCCCTGAAGACCCCATTGATGCCAAACCCCACTGCACCACACTCCCTCCCTTGTCCTTAACTCCGCCGATCTCCCTAGCTGCGTCCCGCTTCCGAAGCTGATGCGCCAGCATCCGGCTTGCATTTTCTCCATACTCGTAAATCGCCCCCTGTGCCTACCTCCACTGCACCTCCGCCTTCCTGGTGGTCACCAGGTCTAATTCGGCCTGGAGACTATGCCTCTTCCTCAACAATCCTTCCTTGGGCTCCTCCGCATACCTCCTGTCTACCCTCACCATCTCCCCCACCAGCCTGTCCCTCTCCGCCCTCTCCCTCCGCTCCTTGTGGGCCCTAATGGAGATCAGCTCTCCCCTCACCACCGCCTTCAGCCCCTTCCATATCATCCCCACTCAGACATCCCCATTGTCGTTGGTCTCCAAGTACCTCTCTATACTTTCTCGGACCCGCTCACTCACCTCCTCATCCGCCAACAGCCCCACCTCCAAGCGCCACAGCGGGCGCTGGTCCCTCTCCTCCCCCATCTCCAAGTCCACTCAATGCGGGGCGTGGTCCGAAATGGCTATTGCCGAATACTCGGTATCCTCTACTCTCGCTATCAGCGCCCTACTCAAAATGAAAAAGTCGATTCGGGTATAAGCCTTATGGACATGTGAGAAGAATGAAAATTCCCTAGCCCCCGGCCTTGCAAATCTCCAAGGGTCCACCCCTCCATCTGGTCCATAAACCCCCGCAGCACTCTGGCCGCCGCCGGCTTCCTACCCGTCCTAGACCTGGAGCGATCCAGTGCCGATCCAGCACCATGTTAAAGTCTCCCCCCATTATCAGGCCCGCCACTTCCAAGTCTGGGATCCGACCCAACATACGCCGCATAAAACCCGCATCGTCCCAGTTCGGGGCATACACATTGACCAGTACCACCCTCTCTCCCTGCAACTTACCACTTACCATTACGTACCTACCGCCATTATCTGCCACAATGCTCGACGCCTCCAATGACACCTTCTTTCCCACCAAGATCGCCACCCCTCGATTTTTGGCACCCAGCACCGAGTGAAACACCTGACCTACCCAGCCTTTCCTCAATCTTACCTGGTCTGCCACCTTCAGGTGAGTCTCCTGGTGCATAACCACATCCGCCTTGAGCCCCTTGAGGTGCGCAAACTCGCGGGCCCGCTTAATCGGCCCATTCAGACCCCTTACATTCCAGGTTATCAGCCGGATCAGGGGCTACCCACCCCCTTCCCCCGTCGACTAGCCATGACCCCCTCCTCGGCCAACCATGCGCCCGCAACCCACACCTGGCCCGTTCCCCACAGCTCAACCCGCCTCAACCCCCCCCATATGCTCCAGCTCCTCCTTGACCATAGCAGCAGCAAGTCTATTCCCCCCCGCCCAACGCCCCCCCCCCCCCACCCCGGCTAGGACCCATCCCAGTTGATTTACACCCCCCATTGCACTTCCGCAAGTCAGCTGACTCCTGCTGACCCCGGCCACTCCCGCCTCTCCTTCGACTCCTCCCATTGTGTGACACACCCTCTTCTCCCGTTCCCCACCCATAGGCTCTCCCCCTCCCCCTTCCATTCTAAGCGTGGGTAACAACCTTCGCTTCACCGCCCCAGCCCCGCCCCCTCCAGTCTTCAGCGCGGGTAAAAGCCCGCGCTTTCCACCTACCAGGCCCCGCCACCTCTGACGCAGCTCCTTTTACAGGCCCGGTCCCCTCACCCCCGACTCGGGCCTCCCCCTCCCCCGCGGGGCCCTATCTCACCGCCATCCACCACCCCTGTTCCGTTTACCTACCCCCCTCCAAGAGCCCCCCCCCCCGACCAACCCGACCAAAACAGTACCTAACCCGCCCCAACCACCCTCACCAACCCGAAAGAGAAAAACTGAGAAAAAGAAGGAACCCGGAGCAATACAAAGGCCCCCCCCCTCGAAAAAAGAATAAACATAACATATCAACCGCAGTCCCCAATCGCCCATCCCGACCCTCAATCTGTGTCCAACTTCTCGGCCTGAACAAAGGCCCACGCCTCCTCCGGATACTCAAAATAATGGTGCCGGTCCTTGTAGGTAACCCACAGTCGCGCCGGCTGCAACATGCCAAACTTCACCCCCTTCCTGTGCACCGCCTTCGCTCGATTGTACCCGGCCCTCTTCTTCACCACCTCCGCACTCCAGTCCTGGTATATTCGAACCTCCACATTCTCCCACCTGCTGCTCCTCTCCTTCTTGGCCCACCTGAGCACACACTCCCGATCGACGAACCAATGGAACCACACCAGCACCGCCCGCGGAGGCTCGTTAGCCTTGGGCCTCCTCGCCAGCATTCTATGGGCCCCTTCCAGCTCCAGGGGCCCCTGAAAGAACCCCGTTCCCATCAGCGAGTTCAACTTGGTGACCACATAGGCCCCCACGTCCGGCCCCTCCAGCCCCTCCGGGAGGCCCAGAATCCGCAGATTCTTCCGCCTCGACCGATTCTCCATCTCCTCGAACCGCTCCTCCCATTTCTTGTGGCGCACCTCGTGCACCTTTACCGCCAAGCCCAAGATCTCGTCCTCATTGTCAGAGATCTTTTGTTGAGCCTCGCGGATCGCCACCCCCTGGGCCGTCTGTGTCTCCAGCAGCTTATCAATAGAAGCCTTCATCGGCTCTAGCAGGTCCGCTTTAATCTCTCTGAGCAGCGCTGGATACCCTCCTTGCTGCTCCTCCGCCCACTGCATCCACGCTGCCTGGTCTCTGCCCGCCGCCATTTTGTTCTTCTTCCCTCGCACCTTCTTCGGGTCCACCACCACCTTTTTTGTCGCCCCGCTCCTAGTAGGAGCCATATAGTGACGGAGAGCTATTATTAACTCCTTCCCACACCGGGAAAAGTCAAACAAGTACCGTTGGGGGCCCTGAAAAGAGCCCAAAAGCTCGGCATAGCCGCAACCGGAAGTCCTCTAGATAGATAGATGGATAAAAAGAAAGCAAGCAAGAAAGAAAGGTAGATGGACAGAAAGAAGGAAGGATGAAACGAAAGCAAGAAAGAAAGCAAGAAAGAAAGAAAGAAAGAAAGAAAGAAAGAAAGAAAGAAAGAAAGAAAAAGATGGGTGGATTTTCATTTTCAAAACTCTAAATATGTTTTATTCGTTCATGCGATGTGTGAGCTGGTGGTTGGGCCGGCAGCAACTGCCCATCCTGGGGGGCATTTAAGAGTCACCCACATTGCTGTGGATGTGGAGTCATAGGAAGGACAATCTAGTTAAGGGCAACAGGTTTCCTTCCCTAAAGGACTTTACGGGCAGCACGGTGGCCTTGTGGCTAGCACAATTGCTTCACAGCTCCAGGGTCCCGGGTTCGATTCCGGCTTGGGTCACTGTCTGTGCGGAGTCTGCACGTCCTCCCCGTGTGTGCGTGGGTTTCCTCCGGGTGCTCCGGTTTCCTCCCACAGTCCAAAGATGTGCAGGTTAGGTGGATTGGCCATGATAAATTGCCCTTAGTGTCCAAAATTTCCCTTAGTGTTGGGTGGGGTTACTGGGTTATGGGGATAGGGTGGCGGTGTTGACCTTGGGTAGGGCGCTCTTTCCAAGAGCCGGTGCAGACTCGATGGGCCGAATGGCCTCCTTCTGCACTGTAAATTCTATGATAATCTATGACATCTGTGAACCAGATGGGTTTTTACTACACTCGACAATGGTTTGATTGTCAGCATCAGATTTTAAATTCCTGAATTTTCTGGATTCAAGTTTCACCACCTGCCAATTTGACTCTGGGTCTCTGAATTACCAGTCCAGCGACAACATAGTTAAAGCTATATAGCTATAGCCAGAATCGTTAAACGTGACAGATGTCCTTCCTTAAAGGACATCAATAAACTAGATGGGGTTTTACTCCCATCGCTAATGGTTTCGTGGTCATCTTTTAATTCCAGATGTTTCTTGATTTGAATGTCACCACCTGCCGTGGTGGGAGCCCAGGTCCCCAGAGTTTGGCTCTGTGTCTCTGGGTTATTAGTCCGGCGACACTAGCACTGCGCCACTGCCTTGGGGGCGTGAAAAGGGGCAGTCACTTCTGTTTTTAAGAATACATTTTGTCGTGTCACTAACTATTAGGGGTTGTGGACGTTCCTTGCAAAAGCAAATACAACTTTCAAATTACTGCCGATCTGTTCTCATCTCTTTGTTTCAGACTGCACGTAGATTAATTAAGCTCCCTTTTCTCTCTCAGATTTAATTCACTTACAAAAGCATAATGAATAACTATTTACATAAAACATACAGTGCAGAAGGAGGCTATTCGGCCCATCGAATCTGCACTGACCCATTTAAGCCCTCACTTTCACTCTATCCCCATAACCCAATAACGTCTCCTAACCTTTTTTTCGGACACGAAGGGCAATTTAGCATGGCCAATCCACCTAACCCGCACATCTTTGGACTGTGGGAGGAATCCGGAGGGAACCCACGCAGACACGGCATAGA